>NC_142202.1:10319722-10475833 GCF_049639895.1 Pseudopodoces humilis
AATGAGTGTTTATGGGCTTTGGGCCAGTGTCAGTGAGAAACAACTCTTCAAACCCATGAGATGAAACAGCAACTGGCAACTCATCTCCACTCCTTCCAAACCAGTGAGGTTTGCTGACAACACTGCAAGCAGCAAAAAGCAGAGGAAGGCTGTAAGAAAAGCTCTTTTTCACCACTCCACTATCCCATAGAATGTAAGACACCTGGCATTCTCAAGTAACATTTTGCATGATCATCACTCCTTTAACTAGAGCTGTGTCCTTTGACACAGTTCAGCACAGTACAGCATTGAAAGTGCAGCTCAGCTGCAGAGGCAAAACACATTAAAAGCTGTATTATCCATCCTGATTCCTACCAAGGCCAGACCAGGGTTAGCATACTTGTGGGAATATACTTGCTTACCTGGGGAAAAAAAAGAATTTGGTTACCCTAAAACTCATTTATTTATCCATCTGTGTTAGCTGATCAGATGAAGAGTATTATAGTCCCTCTAAATTTGCCAAAGTTTTCAGGCACACATTAAAAGACATTGTGTATTTCGTGTTCTGCCATATCAAAGGCAATCACTCAAAGCAGCAAACCTCCCTCTGAAAGGTCATTTCCACTTAAACTGAAATACCCCTCCTGGTCATTACTATCTCCAAGCAGTGATAACTGCAGGACTAATGCCTTTCAGAGTTTGGACTGAGCCATAACAGAGAACTGTTTGCTGACTCAGGTTCCTGGTTAACTCTAGCGTTAACATGAGTTAACACTATTTATATTTTACCTGTTTTTCTAATATATAAGCTAATCTACCTTTCTCACCCACAATCAAGCAGGCATCTCCCAAGTTCCTCCAACCTCATAAGCTCTATTCTGGTAACAGTACTTCTCTTCAAGACAGGTGAAGTTTATGAGCAGCGAGCAATCATCTGCATTACAAAAAGTGGGTCAGCCAGGCAATCAAAAATATGCTTGGCCTTCTCTTCCCTGGCCATAAGACAAGTAATGCTTTTTGCTTCCTCCTTCAGCAAAAAGAGGTTTAAGCCTTTTGCTTGCTGCAGTCAACACCCTGAGGTACAGGAAGTTTCAAAGACCAAATGTTATTTTCTACTGTACCACATGCCAGTAAATTGACTTCTATTTTTTTTTTTCTATATGAATCCCTTGTTGTGGCTGTGACCTGCTTTTTCTGGTACCTGACTTTTTAAGGTGTCACTTCTAAACTAAACATGAAATCATGGTAGCCAGATCATGTGTTAATACTATGTCTTAGAATTTTGTGATTCCAGGAGAAACTGATTTTCTTTTCAAAAAGTAGTTTACTGTGGCAAAGGTTTGACAGTGTGAATGTTTGGGATATTTCAGTACAAGCAGGAGCAGGATTTTTTTTTTCTTACAATTCTGTACCAAATCCCAGCTCTCTCCTTTGAGATCCCCTGCTAGAATGGGTGCAGAAGCATGCCTTCCTGTGCTCTGAGTGATATTACCACTCCTCTTTTTTGGGCTACTTCCCTGGCATCTGCTGCTGCTTGAACCTACTTAGAGTGAAAGCTTTTTAGGACCTAACACTATTATTCTTGTTCTGTACAAGATTTTAGCACTGTGGATGCTGATGTAGGGCTCTGTGGGGCCTCATTTCCTCTCTTCTGCATCACAATTCACTGAAATAAAACAAAAGCATTATGTGACTCAGGAGCAGGCATGAAGCATTCTGTAACATGGCTCTCATGATGCACCTAAGCACAACTTGGATCTCCCTTAACTAGCATCCTGTTTCCTTCTGCCAGACTACTCCTCTTGCACTGCATTCCTATTTTAGTCCCCACACCCATACCCTTGCATTCCCGCTGCCCAGGAGTTTTGCTCATCCCAATGCCCAGGAGTTTTGCTCATCCCAATCGCTCTGCCTGGCTGTGACACAGCTGCTGCCCATGACAATGCATTTACAGCAGAGACATTTGGAGTTCCTAAGCTGATGTCTCAGTCTCCCTTTGGGGCAGAATCACCCTTTAACCATTGGTTTATCCCCTGCAATTTATTCCCTTGCACTCTTGAAGCAAGGGATCAACAGTCTCTTTGGCTTCTTAGTCACTGGACACACCAGCCAGCAACAAGACTCCTTTAATTCTGGCAGGGAGCATGTGTCTGAGTTTCCAGTTCTTGTATTCCTGGGATCTGGATGGAAATTGTTACAGCTGGACCTAAATCCATCTATTCACACATAAATACCACCAGGGATATGTCATGTTCTCATGCTGTTGAGCCTTCAGGGAATTTCCAAAAGATGCCTCCAGCCTCACTAGAAGTAAACACTCAGAGGAGAACAGTCACAGTTCTGGCTTCTTGCCTGGATCTTCCAGCGCCTGATATAGCATGGAGGTACAACAAGAAGTGTCAATTGCAGTAATTATGCACTTCTCCCCACTGGAAGACCTCCAGTGTTTAGGAGCTGAGCTCACTTCCTTGGCTTTCTACACTGCTAGGGTGTCTCCCCTGTCCAGTAGCAGGCTTTTGTTACCACCAGCACACAGCTCTGAGCTCATTACCTATAGATCTGTTAGATTGGATCGAAGAGTTCAAAAGTAACCTGAGATAAGCACGTCCTACATTGACCCTGTTTTTCCTAGAAGCCAGATCAACGTAGAGTTAGGTCTGTCATCTAAAGGGCTGGTGTTCTGCAGGTGGGTGATGATGAATAGTGAAACTGAAGGGCAGAGATTGTAGAGTGCCCAGGGAAATCACCCTCTGCTCTCACACAGCGTCATATGCTCCCTCAGCAGCTGTATTGTTTCAGGGAACTTCTGAGTAGTTTTTGCAGTTGTGAGCACATAATTTTACTTTAATTGAGTTTCCAGTCATAGGACATAGACTTGACAATGGCTTTGGTATTAATTTTGCCCACCAGTCCTAGGAGAGCATCTTTATGACTTAAAAAGGATGTTCCATTCTGATCCCTTTCAGAGTTTCTTGATTTGAGATGACAGTCTTATTACCTGCCTCTTATATTTTGGTGGGGTACATTGGGGATTTTGGGCTTTTTTTTGGAGTAGTCACACATTTTCCTATAATTTCTGGATAAAGTATGTCCATCTGTAAGGTTTGTTCAGGGCATGTCTACCTCTAACCCCCACATTCTGTGTGAGTCACAGCTAAAGGACTAAAGCCCACCAAAAGTCAGGCTTGTGTCAGTGCTCTTACATGGGAGGGACAATGCTGAGCTGTAGCTCTCTGCAGAGACACACTGCCTGTGGAAAGTGGCAAGAATATGGTCAGAGAGATGTTGGCTTCCAGCTGATCTCTAGGAATCCACCTGGGCAGGGTGGGGCAGAGCATAGCAGGGCAGGGTAAGACAGGGCTTTTTCCTGAGCTTTGAAATGCTCACAAAGTCCTGCTGCTTTCCCTAGAAGGCCTGGCAGTAATACCAGAACAAAAAGAAAAGTTTCTCTTTACTGCTTGGGGCTATCAGCAGTGAGAGAGTGGGCTTGGGCTTTCCTTTTCTGAGCAGAGTAGAAGCACAATGGAAATTGTCCCCCAGGCCGGAAATCAAGTGGAGGGCAAAGCTAAACCTGGCAGAGTGAAGTTGCATAAAATGTTCTTCTCCTCAGCCTGGTCAGCCTTAGCTGATTTTGAGTATCCACATGAGCTGCCCTGATCCAGTGTCACCAGCACTGGGAGCATGCTGTTGTGTAATGAATCTGTGTGAACACCTCAGAAGGAACAGCAAACTGTCATTCTGGCCTCCCACTTCACTCTTCCCAGCTCCAAAAGCCCCCACTACTTCTGGAAGGTTTAAACCAACAATGTTTTTTGTTTGAAGATATTGTAGACATGTTGCTGGCTTTAGGCTGCGGTTGCTGGTGTCCTAGTGGAATTTATCCATGACCTCCCACAAGTATGGAGAGTCCGTCCTTTAGGAATAGGAAGAGCCACACAGTTTCCAGGGCTAGCATTGCTGCAGCTCAGCCTGCTTCTCCATTCCCTGTGCTCACACAGCTCAGGAGAAGGAAAACAGAAGCCTTGCACTGAGGCAGGAGAACCCACAAGACCTCTGCCTTGCTGTAGCATGATTTCACTCTGCTCCTGAGTCAGCTGAAGTCAGCCTTGAATTCCTTGGATGAAAGCATCAGACTAAGACTGCCTTAAGCCCTGAAAGTGAACAGATACAGCAGAGACCCTGCCTCTGGCCTAAAGCTTATTTATTGCCCAAAGGCAAAGACACTTTGCAGATAGAGGGCTGTTCTTAGTCTCCAATGTAAGCTCCTTAACTGCTCTTCTGAAGTCCTCCCTCCCTAATCTTTTATTTTTAGATTAGCTATTTTTAAGAGATTGCTTGCTGCCTACTTAGAGGTTTTTGATGCTCACATTTCTCAGTACTGAATGCTGTTTTATTTGCAGTTACATCACACCAATTATTTATCTACTGGCTGGATCACAGAATTTGACCTTGGCAGGCATAGGAACAGAGACGTCTAATTAAAAAAACCCAAGTTACTAAAGGAAAAAAAAAAAATCAAAGCTGCAATGACTCAGTCACTGGTTCACATTACACTGAGAATACAGCAGATTTTCAGGGTGGAGACCTCTTTTCCAAGGGTGATGCAATCTGCAAGTCCTGACCTCTCAGAACTTTTAAAACCAGGGTGTAATACATTGAATTTGGAAATGTATTTCAGAGCTGTTACACTGACAGATATTCTTCTTGTATTTTCAATTGTAGCTTAAAACTTTCAACTTTTCCCCCTAAAAGGCAAGGGAGGGGGGAGCAGAGAGAACCCTGATCCCCTCAGAAAAAAAATCTGAGTTTGCTGATGGGCACCTAGCAACTGCAGTGACCTACTGGACAAGCGTCATCAGCTCCCAGTGCCAGCCACCCCTGCTCAGCATCACACAAGCCACTTGCATGGCTTTCCCTCCTGTCACCACTGCCATTCCCATTGCTCCCAGCTCAGGTGGATGGGCCTACAAGATCTTGCAAGGAGCTTCCTGGCTCCACACAGCCCTGCCTCTGCATGGACACCTCTTGTGCAACCTGGTCAAGCTCATGCAGCAAAGACATGGATGAAGCATGGTTAACTGTAGTGGGAAGCTCCTCAGCCTGGGGAATTTCTGTACCCCTTTATACAAAAAAAGGAAAGATCAGTGTGCCTAGTGATGGATATGTAGTGATGGAAATATAGTATGGATAGTGTGAATACCACTGTGGTTTTAGTAAGGGATCACCTGATTGGGAATGAAGAAGTTTGTCACCCTTTTTGCCCAGGAGGGCATGCCAAGTACTCTGTAATGAAGGCTTGTGTTTTGCTGGAGGTTTCTATGAGCTGTCTCCAAGTCCCTGATCCCAAGACAGCAACAGGCCCAATGTTTGTCAACCTATTACCATTTCTTTTTTTTTTTTCTTTTTAAAACCTCAGTTATGGAGGAAAAAATATCAGCACACATGAACTTAGCTTGAAATCTGAGGAGCCTTAGCTGCTTATGTGTCTGATTTTGATCAGGCCTTCCAAATCAAGGGATGGCAGGTCCAGGACCTGTCAAACCACAACTTCTCTCCAATAATAAATAGAGGTTTGGGGGTATTTGTGTGTAGAGGCATCAGAAACAGCTGAGAAGTAGGATACATCTGTCTGCTACTCGGCTACCTGAGCAAAAGAAATCCCTGTGTGCCCATGTAATACTCTCTTGGCTTATTACAAGCCCACAAAACCCTTTCAGGCTATTACTACCAATTTTTCCTCCTGATGCAGACAGCTGTGCTTGGATCCCAAGTGCTCAGATACGCTCAAATCTGCTTTTGAGTAGAGAAAGCAGCAGCCTTCTGCCTATTCTGCATCACAGTCTTGTCTGGAAGTTACACAGAGACCAAACCACACTTTCAAGTAACTGGCTTTGCACTGCAAGGCTTTCAGATCCAAAGCCAGAAGATCGAAGTCAAGTTTCCAAGTCACATGATGACTGAGCTGATAAGCAGTATTGAATTTCTGGAATGCAGGCATTTTGGAGGAAAATGTCTCATGTTTCGCTGGCTATTAGAATAGATTAACTTCTTTATACAAGCTTTTATACAAGTCATACATATTCAACCTGACAAAGGTAAGCTTAGCAGCTTATGGCTAATCATCTCTAGGAAAAACAGCACACAAGGAGGGCTTCTGATGCATGACCACAGCATCAATAATGAATCTCTGTAAAAAAATCCCTATTCCCCAGCTACACCAAAGAGAAAACTGAAAAGGCTTGATTATACCCCAAAGCTCCAGCTAATACTATTCATCTGACCCTGATGCTCAGGGTCCAGCATCACAGAGCAGATGCTGCCACAGTTTTTGCATCAACTCTGAAAGATTCAAGCCAGGAGTACATTCCAAACAGGAGCATCAGCACAGACAAGGGAGCCAAGACATTTGTAGCATATTTTTGAAGACCAATGAGGAGTTAACCAGTAATTCACTTGGTCTCCAAATCTCTGCTAAAGCTTGGATGTAACCAGCACAGAGGGTTTTGGGGTTTTATTTAATGCTAAAAGCAAGGACTAAAATGGCTTCCATACGGTATCTATTTTTTTTTCCATACCATTGTTTCTTCTTGCTAGAGGTCATCTATCTCCCTCCCTCCTTCCCTCTGGACTTCTGATACACATACAGCTGCTCAAGTCCCTTGAAGCTGGGAGAGGTTGATCAGTTCCTACTTTGCCCACATGGAAGTCTGTGATTTTCAGTGTCTCAGGGTTGTTTAGAAAGCAAGTCAGCCCCTCACCCTGTTGCATCAAGTGGTTGTACCTGCCATGGCAAAATTGTTAGTCAAACCATGCGTGTCTGTAGCTTCGAAGTACCAAGCAAATATTTTTACTTCCATTTGACCTTTTAAAGCAGAAATTAGAGCAATGGTATATTTAATATTTCAGTGGGATTTGTTACTGAATCTCATCTGCTGCTCTCTCACCATCAGGGTAACATGGAGTTACTAAATAATAAGTTCCCATAGATTGGAATGAAATCTTGTCTTTTTCAAGTACAGCATGTTCCACGTTACAGAAATTAAAACGGCTACGTGATCCTTGTGAGACCATTTTTCTGGCAATAGATACATCCTCCCTTCTTGCATTTCCTTCTTCTTTGAGTTTATATGAAAAAAATTCCCCATTCCCTCATAAACATCATGTCTATTCATGCATCCCTTGCCCTTATAAACTGCATTGGTATTTGCTTAACAATTCCCTGGCACTACAACCAGTTTCCATAGCAAAGGATGTTAAAAGAGACTGTAATCATAATCTCAAGGAACTGCCGAGGACTGAAAGTCAACCAAACCACACATGAAGCAGCACAAAAATGCAAAATATCCTTGGAATACCCCTACTGGGAACTCCCTGAGAGAGAGTGGGAAAATATTGCCCTTGAGAAATCCTGTCCTGAGTAGAGCATCCAGAGCCTGTGAGACACTGAAATGCCAACTAGATCTGATGTCCAAAATGAACACGTGTCACAGGTAGGGCAGGGAACAGATCATCACAGCCAAATCTGCCCCTTCTGCCCTAAAATGGCTCGGGATAAAACAGCACAGACAAGGCCAAAAAAGGGCAAGCTGCTCCTGCTGGCTGGCAGTGATGTCTGCTCCAGAGGCCACATAGGCAGCTGCCCTGTGCCAACAAGTGAGCAAAGGATGGAATTCCACAGCCCAAAAGCTGCTGCCAGCAACCTCCTTGCACTGAAGGCTGTCAGTTGATACCCCTAGCAGCCCAAATTTGCCCTTCTCACCTGGGGTACAACCAGAGGGACAGAAATTCACCATGCAAAGATTGCTCCTTGTTCCTGTTGTTTGTCACTATCTCTGAGCAGGAAAAGCATTACCTCATTCAGGATAAGCACAGATACTGATTCATTAATTTGACACTGTTTAGTGCTAATGGTACATTTAGGTGCCCCTGAATCATGTCAAGTGCAGTGGAGTTTTGCATTAGCACTAATAACAATTACCCATCTGGTTGCCAAGATGCAGGATTGATCTGAATTTTCCCCTTGAAAACACATTTTTTTTGTGTTGTGTAAACCTTTGAAATTACAGATAAGGTTCAATCTGCCCAAACCAAGGACTAGAATACAGCTGCCTCCCTGTAATACATGCAGCCTCTGTAGTGCCCCAATTTCTTCCTCAAAGGCCTAGCATGCTTTAAACTAAATTATTCCACCTCCCCTGCTCCTCACCACCCCAAAAAATAATTGAGCTGTTGTTTACATGGTCTCTTGCTCATTAAGCTTTTAGGTTGTACATGCTGTTTTCTTTCAATATTTCTCAAGACAGTAATTTTTACTTCTCTGCCAAGAAATAACTGACCACTGATTCATCGCAACAAATGCCAGAGACTAGCAATCTGACATATTAGCTATTTTTAAAAATGCATTTAAATACATTTTTTGGACAAAAATGATGTCCAGAATAGTCCCTAAATACCATGCCACATGCCTCTAGGGATGGCATTCCATTTCTGGATGCAATACAGCTTCTCAGTTACTGCAGCCTTGAGCTGCTATAGAAGTTAATGTCACATCTCTGCACAAACTTCAAGCAAGTACATCTGCATATGTTCTGGACAGACTTAGGTAAGATATGGACAGGGAGCATATGGGATTTAATCAACACTTAGGCTTTCACACTGACTTTTAACTAGCACAGAAAGTCAGGCTCGCTGGCCACAAGCCAGCTCTTTCCTTCCCCTGCCCCCCATGACAACATTAGAAGTGGGAAAATGTCTGTCTGCTTGTATCTTTAGTGGGTCCCCAGCTGCAAGGAGTGTTTGCACACCACAGAACTGTCCTTGCAGCTGCCCCATGTCTGAAGAAAGGCAGGTGGTGGTACTGTTGGTGGAACTTGGTGTTGTTGGTGGAACTTGTTGGTGTTGGTGGTCACTTGTTGGTGCTGGTGGTCACTTGTTGGTGCCAGGGAGCCACCTGGTCATCTGCTGCCATTTGGGTTTTCCTTCCTCTCACAGCATGGTCAGACCCACAATTACAAATACACAGGCTCTGCCCTAAGCCTTCCCACAGCAAATGCCAACAGGGAGATTGTCATCCCATGAGCATTTAGCTGGAAAGGACCTTTGGAAGTCACTCTCTATCCCACCCCCCTGGATGATTGCCAACGCTAAGTCAGGACCGCTATGGCTTTGTCCAGCAGAAACTTAAACCCCCTCCAAGGATAAAGGTTCGCCCAATCCCTCTGGTGATCTGCCCCAGGGCTGCACATTTTCCCCATGATGAAATGTTTCCCAACACTCCAAGCTGCAATTTGTGACCTTTGCCTCTTACTGCACCATCTCCCAGCACCAAGGGGAGTTTGGCTCTGTCTTCTTTTCTGCTGCCCTTCAAGAGACTGGTGGCTACTATTACATTTGCCCCCTGGCCGTGCCAGTACTTTGTTGCTGGCACTAAAGGTGTGACACTCTTCACGAAGGAGGTCACCAAGAGGATCCTGCTGGATGGTTGTGAGCAGCAGGCACCTCTCAGCTGAAGCTGCCAGTATTTGCAAACAAGCCACGTAACATCCACGCCAGTGGGTGTGTTACACAATCATGTGCCTTGAGTCAGAGTGCCAAGGGCAAGATTCTCTGCCAGGAATCTCTAAGCAGCTGCTCCTTCAGTCCCCCTGCATCCCTCGTGGAGGGAGATCGTATTGCCTTGAGCTCAGAGGTTCATCAAGCACCACCATGTAAACAAAAAATACAAAACCCGTGAAAAAGACAAGAAGAATCACTGAAGGATGTTTATTTCCAGGACAAGGCTCAGCCATATTCATAGAAATCTTGTGCAAGGACGTGCCAAAGGAGACTGCTGTGGAGCAAAGTCCAAACAAGCATCACAGTCCAGCGTGCAGGAAGAGCCCATGCAGGCATAATCACCATCACTCAGTGCTCTCCAATTTTAGTGACGGAGCTCAATTCCAATATATTCTATATTCAGTACAGAGGGGGAAAGGGAACCTCAGCAATATTGAAAGTAAGAACAAAATAGATCACTGAAGGTGGGCAGTCTAGCTTCCCTACCAGCCAACACCTAAGTCCTTTAGGCTCTTCTTTGAAAGGCATTGGTCCCTTATGTAGGACAAAATCACAGCAGCAAGAAGTAAAACTTCCCCCATGCCCAAAGCTACACACAAATACTGATCAATTCCTAATGGCAGCTGTACCTGGCTCTCCCTTCTCTTGTATGTACAAACTGCCTCCCCAACTCAAATCAGGTGCTGGAGGCAGGGCCACAGTTCTTTAATCCCTTCCAACCCTGATGTTCCTTGAATGCCTTGTTTATTTGTTCCTGCAGAAAAGGGGGGAAATAGGTTTTTGGTGTGTCCTTGACAGAAAGAGGTTTTAATAGGATTCAGAAAGATTTAAATATATTCTCCACACAGGATTGGGTAGCATTTTATGGAGAAGTCAGATCCCAAGGGTGTGTAATTCCTGCCTCCCAGAAAGCGGTTGTCTCAGGCTCCCAACAAAACGTTACGTTGTGATTTGCAGAGGATGGATTTTATTTCAGTGAAGTGACCTAGAAAAGGCTGTGAGGCTCCACTTATCTCTGGATACCTAAACAGGGATGTGATGCTCAGCTGCCAGATACAAGTTTGCTTCAGTGATTCATTGATTTGCAGTGACTTAAGCAGAGCTGCTTGCTTTGTGAGTCAACATTTCACAATATTTGGGTGCAAGACCTGACTCCCAACCACCCTGACAAAGTTGTTTATGGAAAGGAGGAGATTCTTACAAGACTGGAATTCACCTGATTCACTAATTTTAAAATGGTATTTTTCTGTGACCTTCTAACTGCAATAATCCTAACTGCACTTTGCCAGCTGAGAGGAAGACATTACAATGCTGATTAATGGGCAAGGATGGAATGGTTTGACTGCACTGCTGTGATCTTGGTAAATTAATTTCTTGTCCTTGTGCCTTGTATTCCTGCTTGTCAAAGTGGAGGGAACTAAACCCTCATTTCTTCCCCAGTGTGGTTATGCTGACTGTTCAGATGATAATTTTTCAAGAGAGAACAATGCAAAGCACAACCCATGAAGAATACTAAAACAATAATCAATGTCATGCATTTTTTGGTGTCAGTTTACAAAAGTGATTTGGTGGTTATAAATTGCTCTTTTAATGGTTTGGTGGTTATTAATTGCTCTTGGAACTGGCAAGAACTGCAGAGAACCCTGATTTTCAGAAATGAGGCAAAACCTGCTTTTATAGGAAGAATTTACAGATGCTCAGTAAGTGAAATCATCTTTTACTTCCCAAAGAAACAGAAAGATTAAATAAAATCCTGAGCTGCCTTATTTTCACTAATGGGAAAATAAATCAAAGTGAGAGTTATTAATCTGAGACATGTAGGATTAAAACAAATTTGGGAAGACAAAAGGAAGAAACACAGAGATAGTTACAGTTTGGTTAAAACAGCAGAGCTTGTATTACCCATCATATGCCCTGAGCTGAGCTCAGCAATAAACCAGGGGCTTGGTTTGAGAAAGAGGGACCTTTTCCTTTTCTAACTCAGGTGTGTTGCTAAAGAAGAAATTATGTTTGCCTTGGGAATTACTAATTTCTGGTGCATTCACTAAATTCTTTTAGGTTTCCAATTGAAGTGCTGTGGATCACATGGGAAGACTCATTACTTGACCAGTAAAAAGGATGTGAAAAGATCCATAACTGATTGATGTTAGCTTCCCCCCAATTTCCACTAAACCAACACTTTAAACTAGGTCAGAGCATTAATTAATTTTTATATGAAATCTCCCCTCAGCCCATCCAGCCTCCCATTGGCTAGTTAATTAAAATCAGCACCATTTTTTGGCTGCTACTTCGCAGCAAGAAAAAGAAAAAGGTAGTAATTATCCTCTGGGAGAATAAATTAATTAGGTTACTATGTGTTAATGCTCAGCAGCTCTCTTGTAGCTAGAAGCCAGAGTCCTTTCTGTCCTGCCTGGGTTTCTGGAAGGTAACTGGGTCACAAGAATCTGTGCCTTGGCTTCAGCCTTCTCTGTACTTCCGCTTAACAAATCTTTATTGAAGATAATCTCCTTAAAATAGAGGCTGTTTCTTCCTGCCTTCTTGTTGGAAACCAGCTCCCTGAATACCTTACAAGGACCTTGGAAAAGTTTGACTTCATGCTGGCAATGAGCTGAGCTTTCAATTCACAGAGCAGCCTCCAGAAAGCCAGGCAAGGTCTCTCATGAGGCTTTCAGGCCACCCACTGCAGTTTCCTGCTCAGGTGTGCCCCAGATGCCTATCCCTCACGGGTATTATCACATCCAGGTAACACCCATCACACCTTGCCAGTGTGGAGATGGAAACTTCTGTGCAATATTTAGGCAAGAATCTGGTTCCTATTTTGGGGTAGGTCTGTGCCACTCAACTGGCAAAAAATTGCTGATGCTCACTAGTTCTTTAAAAGATAATCCAATGCCAATAAAATGCCACTTAAATCCTGACTGGTGAATTTATACTATGAAAATGCAATTTCATGCTTTGGATGTATGAGGAAGAGCTGAAGAGATCAGACAAGATAATTGCCAAGGTAGTAAAATCAGAGAGACCATGGCAAGCAGATAGGTTGAACTAGGGATTAAAAGGACAGACATTCTCCCCTAGATGGCCACCAGAACAGTTTCCTTGCAACTGAAGGAACTTGCCTGTGTTGCACCAGAAAACTCCTGGTGTTTGAAGCTGTGCATTTTGTGCTGACAATATACTTAGTCCTAAACCAAGCACCATTTTCTCAGTTATTCACATTACACCAGCAGTATCCACAGGGATATGCCTTTGTGCAGCACCTCTGGGACTAAATGCCACAAACTTGCAAGCAAATCCTATTTTGTCTTTGCAAAACCTTTCCCACTGATAACTGAATCCCTAATGCCTACATTCTTTCTTGCTCCTCTGTAGGGAAGATTGTTGGCAGCTTTTCTCAAGCCAGCCTTTATACCTTATGGCTCCTTTGCTATCTCTATCCAAGATACTGCTGTTGTTAGAAGTGTCAAATAGGTGCAGTATTTTGTCTGGGAAAATAAGAGAATCATGTCTATTCTTTGCAATCTGAGTATGACTAAAGACAAATGAGGCTCCTTCCAAACCCTCAGCTCTCATGAACTCTTCACCTGTCTGCCAATTTTAATATTTTGTCTTCCAGATTTTATCTGTATCTATCTTAAGTTTATCTGCAGTTTGTACAAGATGCAATCAGACCATGAGATAAAGAAGACACAATGATTACATACTTCAGAAGGAAAAAATACTGTTGTAAAACACTGATTTATCTTAGCATTTATTTTCTTAACACAATAGTTGAAAGATAGTATCTGATGTAAACAGCGGCAATTACTTCCTCTTGCCTTTTCAATTCTGGCAATTGCAGTAAAAGAGGTTTTTTACTGCTCATAAAGTAGGGGATAGTAGTTTACTGTTCATAAAGTAGCTTTGCATACTTAGATATAAAGCAGCCAAACATCAGAAAATAGAGATCTCAAATCTTCTGAATTTGAAGGGTTACACACTTATATTGGCCCTGTAGGCTTTGCTGACCTGCAATGAGGACACTGGTTCCTTTCCTTTCCCTCCTGTCAGTCTCTACGATGTTCCCAAACCTTGCCCTCCTTTGAAGAGGCATTTGGTGGAGAAGTCACTATACCCTTGATGGATACAGATGCTGGATCAGGCCTTCAGCAAATAAAAAATCACTTATTGAGCTGAGGACAGCTGAATGGAGTGTAGGGGACTTATGGACATGCTTCCCAGATAATAATTTATTCCCATGAATAACCCTCCATTATGCAAACAGTCCCACTGAACACGGATTACAATTAAGGGCAGGAGGATGAAACCCTGAGATAAGATGCAGAGTAAACAAAATATGATATTACAGCTATTAATTAATGTGTACTAAAAGGCAGATAATGAAGTCAGGATGGCCATGAGTCACGAAGCTTCACTGCTTCCTGAGCTTACCAGCAAAACTGTTCTCAGTGCAAAGCCAAGGTGCCATTTTTAAATATAGCTACTGCCCAGAAGCTGAGGCTGTGACCTATCTGTGACTGGGCAACTGGAGGTGACAATGTCATCCAGGGCATAAAGTTTCAACATGGACTCAATGTTTTCTGTTCAAGTCCCTCTCCCTGCTATCCTCCCAACTGGTAATAATTTTGCTTTATTTTTATAACATGCTTAATTTCTTTTTCCCAGTACCCTGAGAAAAGTCAAGGTTTACTTATCTAGGCAGTGTGTTTGTATTTTCCTACTTTCCAGTACATTCTGAATCCATACACTGGTTTTGGACTGTATTTACAAAGGAGCAAGGCCATGGCAAAATTCATCATGAGGCTGTCCTGTGCTATTTGCTAGCCAGATTCCCAGCACCTGAAAGGGATTCAGGATCTGCTGGCTATCTTTATTCCTATTTTCATTCTACTGTATTACAATGTCTGTTTTATTGTGCCACTTGTTCTTGGAGTTTTCTTGTTGAGATCTGGAAAAGCCATGCACCATCTTGTCCACTTACTCTCCCAGGGGTGCAAAGCAGGATTTTGGTCACGTAGGACAGAAGGTGCACAGGCAGGATGGAAGAGGCAGAGCTCACATGCCACTTCTGAGGGAAAACCTGCTGCACAAAGTTAGTCTTTAAAACACACATGGAAAGAAGTGCTCACAAATTTTTTTCTACTCCAGAATCTGTAATATTTAATTTTCAAACATTTTGTGAAAGGTGCTGCAACTCAGTTAATAAATATAAAACCATCTCTGAGTGGTGCAGGTGTTTTGTTCATCAGCTGGAAAAACAAGATATCTTTGTTTTATTTCTACAGTAGTTTGAAAAATTCTTTCCTTGTTGAAAAAAAAAGGATTTTCAGAATACTTATTTTTGTAGAAACATCTGCTGTGTGGGAAGTTATTTGAATAAAAAAGCATACCTCTTTATTTATATCAGAAAATTCTAAAAGTCTGGAGCATGTTGCAAAACAAAGCAAAGAGAAATAAACAGGAAATAAGTGACAGAGTAGTCACAACATTTTAAGGTCAGTTCCCCTTGCTTTGGATCTAAGTTGTACTCTTTCCCAATGTGTATTATTTTCAAGGAATTTTGTCTCTCTATTTTTTTTTTTGTGACTCCATTTCCTTTCCTGCTTTAATTAAATTATTCCCTTTGGTCCTCTAGAGGGTTTGAAAACAGAAACTCTATTTCTACTTCACACTGGTGTGATAGTTCCTATGCACAAGTCACAAACTGTGCTTCAGAACGTGTCAAACCCTGTTTAATTAACTGTCTTTTCAATTACTTTGATTTGCTTCAGCCTGATCTTGGTTTGGTTCAGGATCCTTTGTAGAAGATCCATTGGATAAAGGAATTAGAAAGCTCACCTAACAGTCTGTTGAGGCGAGGCAGACTCCTGTCTCAGAATCAGCCTGCTCCATTCAAAACCCTCCCAATAATTCCATCCCTGGGATTTTGCAGGTACCTCATACACCCGTTCCCTAGAAGAGTTCTCATTTCAGTCAGCATCTAAGAATCTCCACGGATTCTGACTGCATGCACATAGTCCTGAGATCTGCTGAAAAAGAGGTTTCTGCTCTTGGATTCTCAGTATTCATTAATTTGAAAGACCTTATTGTAGCCTTTCAATACTTAAAGGAGGCTTGTAAGAAACATGGAGAGAGACCTTTTACCAGGGCCTGTAATAACAGGGCACAGGGTAATGATTTTAAACTGAAGTAGTGTAGGTTTAGATTTGACATCAAGAATTAGTGGGGCACTGGAGGAAGCTTCCCAGAGAAGTTGTGGATGCCCCATGTTCAAGGCCAATTTGGATGGAGCTCTAAGAACCCTGATCTAGTGCAAGGTGCCCCGCCCATGGCAGGATGAGATGGTCTTCAAAGGCCCTTTCCACCAAACCATGCTATGATTCTGTGCTCTTTAAAGCTCCCTCCCAACCCAAACCATTCTGTGATTCTAATTCCAGAGAGCAAGGGTGAATGTTTAGTCTCCAAAAAAAGTCTTTTGAGTTTATTATCCTTTTACACAACTTATGTTCTGAGTCCTCAGGATACTGGAACTCTGGTTTAATAACCTTAAAAACTGGTTCAGTTCTTGAGGGCTATAACTATTTGTGGATCAATACTTTGAATGAAAACAGCAGAAATAATTACAGCTGCATCTTGTTCTAGAAGAGAGCAGGAAAACACCACAGGCATGCCATTAATACTGAGATCATTTCTGTGCTCTCATTTTACTCCTCAATGCTACCCATTCATCTGTAGTTTAGAAATATGAAAGTTTTGTATAGTGCCTAACTGGCCATAATTCAATACTATCAGAATTTAAAGGCAAATACTATTTTACCTTGGGAGTAGGTGGGTGCTGTTTGTGGAGCAGCCTCTCTGTAACACAGTCTGAGCCCAAGGCAATTGCTAACAGCATTGGTGTGTGCCTCAGATCACCTCCCTGCAAATCAGAGAAGTTTTTGGGCAGCTCAGAGAACTGCAAGGTGCAACAATAAGATACTTTCTGCCTCCTCAGAAATGTACCCCCTTTTCCTGCCAGTAGCACTCCCAGGGAACCTGCTGCGTTCTGTGGGGTGCTGGTGTGGGTTCAGTCAGCCCGGGACTGCAGCACTGCTCTTCCCCACTGGGAGCCTTCCCCATGGACTCTTTTAATCGTTATTTCACCCAGCTCCTCAGCAGGGTCAGGTCCCTGGAGGACAAGCTGCAATACAGCATGGAGGTTTTGCCCTTCTCCAGTTTTTCCAGCAAAAAGCAGTTTCCCTGGATTGTGAGCAGCAGCTGAGCTCTGCAGCTGCAATCTCACTAGCAGAGCTGCCAGCAGCACCAGGACAGAGGCTCACACATTTTAGTTAATCAGTCATTTATCTGTCTGGGGCCTGTCTGTGCTTTATCTGTGCTGCCCATGCACACAGGCTTGGGACCAGGCCAGTACTCCAGCACACTTGGATGTGTTTTGCTCCCACGGCTGAGAGCAGCTGGGCAGGATTTTCAGTGCTTTTCTCTGGGCTTTTTTTCCACATAAAAGAGTGTTCACATCAACCAACAGGCTGGCTTTGAGTTCTCACTACCTCACACCAGTTACAGCCTAGACTTTGCAGCTCTTATTTTGCTGCCTTTGGTCCTGGTACTCCTCTTTTTAATTTTTTTTTGTGAGAATATCCATCCAATACTCCAACAGATTTTGCAGTGTTCCAAGAGTTTATCTGTACTTGCCTGCAGTGAACCTGATAAACCAGTTTTCGCTGTCACACAAATGCTTCACATTGTTCAGCTGTACAATGTGTCTTTTATCACTGATCTTGCATTTTCATAGTGGTTGCTCTTAACTTTTAAAGCTTTGACTAAAAGGTAAATGGCAAACTTGTGAACAGGTTCACATGGAGAACTGTCAGACTCAGCAAAGGATGTTGTCATTTTTAAGGTTACATACACCCATATCTATCCTCAGAAGTTTGAAAATGAGAGCTCTTTCTTCTTCCCAACCAAGAGAATAAGAGTCAGAATTACTCAAAAAGCTTTCTTGGTTTGTACCCTATTAACCTTATTAAAATTTAAAAAAAATAATATTTTTTTTTTTTAATATTTACAATGCTATGGGCAGATTAGGAATGTTTTGTTTACGAGAGTTACTGGCTGAGCACAACAGAGAGAGCTAAGAATACAGAGTAAGCACAAAGTAAGTGACATGTTCTCACATTTCCCCTCAGAAGTCCCCTTTGAGGTGGCTCACCCTTTGTTTTAAACACCAAGTGATAAATCTGCATGAGCTGCTCTTCGTCACAACAAGCGGCTTCCTAAAAGCTGAGGACAGCTCAGCTTCTGCCTGATGTCCCCACTTAAACCAAGACATCTCCAACATTCGTCCATCCTGAGCTTGAATTGTTTCAGCTCACTGACTCCACACAGAACTAACCTCATTAAAAACCAACCACCCAGCAACAAAACAAAACCCAGAGCATAACCTCCCCACTTTCTGACAGAGAACTCTCCTAGTTCAGTGAAAGGTTGCACAAGGGCCAGGGAGAGTACAAACGGCAGGTAAGAGTGCAGGAGCAGGTGTTGCAGAGCCAAAATGCTGCAGCTAGTTGTTAGGCTGGCTTAAGGCACAGACACCCTCAACTTCTCCTCAAGCTGACCTTTGCTCCCAAGATAGAAACTGTCTCTGTGCTATGGCTGCATTTCCAGGAACAACAGTGCAGTAAACTTTGGGTGTTGCAGTAAACATGGGAATTGATACCTACTTAATAACCATAAAAAGGAAGATGACATTTCAGTCTGCTTTTAAAGACTTTCAATAACTGAAACTTAAAACACATTTCTCTGCCATCATAAGTATGTGTGGCAGATGGAGGAGAAGTGCAAGTGGTGGAGGACAGGAAAAGCTAACATTTTCCCCATTAGATTAGATTTGTCCCATTTACTTTCTCCATCTTGATCTATTCAGTAGAGGCACACTTCAAGAAATATTGAGTCTGGAAATACAGAGATCCAATGGACAATAAGTAGCAAATTTCAGGCCCTGTTGGGCCCTTTGGTGTTCACACAGGTCACTGAGCACAGGGCACCACCCCACCACAATCCCACACTGCAGAATTCAAAGGATGCACTTGAATCACTGCTACTGTTATCTGACAGAGCATAAAGTTCAGCCTCACATTTCATTTAAAACACAAACATGACCTTTGAAATGGGATTTTTAATGACAGCAGAGTGAAACCTTCCTGCAGTCATAGGAAGCTGTGTCTCTCCTTACCTCAAGGTGTTCCTCCCTTCTCTCGAGATTAAAAAAAAAAAAATAACAAAAACATTATCTGTGCCATATTCCACAACTGCTCTTTATTTTCTGACCATTTTCATTGTCTCTTACACAGTGAAATGGGTACTGCAGGGAAAGGTAGCACAGGAGTACAGTTCCAGAGATAACAAGGTAGAGATAGTAACACAAGAAGATTTTGTGCAAAAATACAAGAGAAGGCTTGTAATTGGCACATAAGCAGAGCTAGGAGTTCACAGAACACCACACATACAAAATGTTTACAAAATTTTCATATTTACAAAAGTAAAACAAAGTTACGCATATAACCTCTGTTTTATATTTATATACAAAAGGCCTGAGTATAGAACTTATTCTAGTTATATTAAAACCTTAGAAGCTTCCCATTTGCAAATGACTTTGGCCAGTTTAAATGTGGTGCTGTGGTTGTGTGCTACTTGAATCCTTCAAGTGTTTCACACACAAACAAACCCACCAGTACCAAAACCAACCAAATCAAAAAGCCCCAAAATTAAAGAAAAAAATTCACGAAACCAACCCCCCAATTATATATATTTCATTTCAGAAATTATAAACCAGCTCAGATCAATAAGCAAGTCATGCTGACACACTCAAGACTAAATCACAGCATGTCTCAAATGTTTTCAAATCAAAATTTAATGCCTGCAATATTCTATTGGCACTTGGGGTCTTGTGGGTTTTTTTTAAAAAACTTTTTGTTGCAACGTTGTCTATCACCAATGCCAAATTATACATAATAGTTAACAGTGCTTGAAAGTGACTGAATTTTTGATTGGAGTGAACCCTTCTTTTTCCTGCTATAATTTTTTTATTGTTAATAGTAGCCATGAGAGAGTTTAATTTTATATTTATGATACTTTATAATTGTTATTTGTTACTCTGTATTTAGTGATGCTCTCATCAGGCACTTTGCAAAGCTCTAGAGTATATGACAAAAGCATTAATTCTCACTGAAGAATGTCTTAACTTTCCTTTCCACAAAAAAAATGGGACTGGGAGGATGAGAGGGAGGGCGCAGAAGAATCAAAGTTGGGGAAAAAAATGCTAAACAATCCATAGATCAATGTCCCAGACATAGAATGATTCTGGCCATGAGCCCTTGCAGGGACAGGGCATCTACCACTCCCTCCAGCCTCCAGTGTCTTGCTAACCTCCAGTTAAAGAATTCCCTCCTAACATTTTGTCTAAATCTCCCCTCTTTCAGTTTCAAACCATTTCACCATCACAAAACGCCCTTGTAAAAAATCCCTCTCCAGCTACCCTTGTAGCCTCTTTTCAGGCTCTGAAGTCCCTAAAGGACTGAAAGGGACTCCAAAATCTCCTTGGAACCTTCTTTTCTCCAGGCTTAGTAACTCCAGCTCTCTCATCCTGTCTCTATAGCAGAGGTGCTCCAGTCCTCTCAGCATCTTCATAGCCTTCTCTGGACTTGTTGCAACAGGAATTTCTCCCTTCTCTTGTTGGGGAGCCCAGAACTAGACACAGCACTGCTGGTGGGGTCTCACCAGAGGAGAGGGGGAGAGTGACCTCCCTTGACCTGCTGGCCACCCTGCCTCTGGTGACAAACTGTTGACTAGCCCACAGAGAAAAATACATTATTCTGTACTACAATAAACATTACAGAAAAAATGTCATTGCACAATGGGCAACTTTTCTAATAATTTTTTCTCATCAGTCTCCATGAGACCAAGAGGCTATTGCCATGCTGACAGCATGGTTCCTTCTTGCTATTTTTCACATCCCTTAGCATCACTTTTCTTTAGTGCCCGTAAATTGTCCAGATTTCACATTAGGGAGTGACACAGCAATATTCTCAGTGCCAGAGAAAAGGTCAGAAGAGTATTTCCAACTATAAGTGATTCTACAAAAGATCAAAGAACATTAATTTGACACTGCATGCCTAATGCTGTGCCTTCATTTGCACAGTTTTACCAGCTATTTTTATTCACAATTTCCCACCAGACCCAGAACAACTTCAGAAAAATCAAGTGCAGTAAAATAAGGAGTAAAATTCATCTGAATATTCAGCTGTCATCAGCACTGGAGTCAGTAAAAGCAGATCACTAGATCTCAATGCATGCTGTGAAAGAGGAAGCACAGCTGTAATTTGATGTTCACAATCTTTATAGCTACTTGTATCAATGAAGCTTGATTATAGGTTGAATCTATAATTCTGGCAGCTGAAGAAAATATTCCATTGGCTACAGAAACAGACATAAAACCTTTAAGGTATTTCCTAATGCCTTTTTAGTATAGGTTTGCCACTGTGTTGTAAACATCAGCCTCAACCACTTATTTCCTGGACTTGGGCAAGTATTTGTCTCATTATTTATAAAAATTGTTGCAGTCCCATTGGGCTTCACATCTCAGCCAGTACAGCCCCAGGGCTGCTTTTGTATTCCACCTACAGCACACAACACCTCCAAGCAATTTCATTCCATAATGCCACAGCAGGGAGCAAGATACTGTTAGAGGGCGGATTGCCCATGAACCTTCAGCATCTTCTTTTGGCTCTTTCACTTCTGCTCAGGGACTTCATCACTTCAGTGTCACTGTCAGAACAAAGAAACAACATTTTAGCCTCTGGTTAGGTATTAGCAATTCTCATTCACCTTGTTAATTTTTATTGAATAAGAAAACATATTTTCCAACAGGTGCACACATGGTTTAAATAGAGTTTGTTCTTGCCCACTGGAAACAGATCTTGTAACATTGTCTTTCTGGATCTCTGGGACTTTTGCAAACAGCACCTTAATTCATTGCAGGTTTCATACTATAAAACCCCATTTCCCTTGTTTTTTGGTGTTTTGGTTTTTTTTTCTGTATAAAAAAGGAAAGCAGATCATCAGCCTTAACTTTTTGGACAGACATTTAAGAAGAATTCTATGAACTGATCCACGTATTCTAATTGCTGTACAGTTTTATATCCTCTTAAAGAGTAGCTGAGACTTGTCTGCTGCATCATGGCAAAGTATGACCTTATCTGACCCAACCATATTGAAGCAACTCCTTAGGGAGGAAAAAAGAAAGTGTGGAGGCAAGCTTAATTAAACGTAGACTTTTCTTCAGGTTAAGTAAGTCAACATAAAACAGTATTTTCCATCCCATCCTTTTCCTGCTTGTTCCACACTGATGTGCATCTTTAATAAAATGAACACAAGTATTTCTTGAATCCATTTAGGGACTAAATTGTAATTTTCATCTACAGGGAGTTATGGAAGGAAATGCAATATTAGTTTGACAAAATAAAGCCCTTTTTAAAAAAAATTAACATTTGGGCTGAATAAGACCAAGTGTTAAATTTCTATTTTTTTTTTTTAAAAATAATGGTACAATTTTATAATATGCCTGGCATGACATCTAATTTTTGAAGTTTGACGCACTGAAACACATTTGAAAGTGCTCAGTTCTATCCCTGCTTTACAACAAATTCCTTGAACTAATAAATCTTAAAAACAGGGAAGAGAAAACAAGCAGAAAATCACTTTTCTAAAGATTGTTTTCCCTAAAGTTCCTTTATCCTCTTTTTTCACTCAGTAGTGAATACACCAGAAGTGATGGCTCCAAATGTTTTCCTAAATACCAAGGGTTTGTAATTGGAGTAGTCCACATCTGTGTTTAACAAGGGAATCACTTTCCAACAAGCTCTTTCCACCAACCCTCCCTCCTCCTTACGCAGAGGAATTATCTTTTTCACTTAAAAATGAGCTACTTTCAGCTATAATTTCCTTTTACTGCATGCTTCCCACTACCTTTCTTTCCTTGAAGCACTAACATAGAGATCTCAGCAGTTTAGATGCATTATATGATTATATTATATGCTTTTCTGATATACAAAATCAAATATCAACATTAGTTTTCCCTACAACACTCAGTGGAATATCACAAATTACTTATGAACACAGCTAGATCTGCAAGGCATGAATAAATGGAAAATAGTCCTGTATTTAAATGGCAGATTAAGGGACAACACAGAGTAGCATCCCTAACACAGCACTAACTCCCAACACAAGACAGGATAAATGGTTTCTCTGCACAGAGAGAGGTACAGGTGAAATTGTCACAATTTCATCGCTCAGCTACAAAACAGAGCACAAGAAAAACACAGAAAAAACAGTTTCTCTTTATCTGCTAATATGTTGTTGGGTGAGTTCCAGTGGGCCAACCTTCTTGTTGTAAAATCAGGTCTCAGGAAGGACGTAAGGTTGTGGTCCCAAATGCAGCAATACATTTTAACGCAGCAAGTCTCCCCACGGTCTTCACACAACATCTGTCCTAAAACAAATGTAAGTATCACACTTAACATTCTGTCCTGCCTGTATGGGCATTCTCAGTTTGGTTTGCCTTGGCACCAATGCCACGAAGATGTGTTTTGAGCCGTACCACGGATGACAGCCCTTTGGTTCATGTGGCTGGGCATGGACACAGAGAAAAAGACAGAGCCTGCACAAGAGCAGGGGGTGTCCCTGGGAACCCCAAGACAGATGTGTCAGGAGCAGGGCACACTGGCTCCTGTCACCCCACGTTTTAGTGGGTGACAGGCTGAAGCCTGAGGGCAGAGCTGGGATCACCTACACACGCAGGGCCTCAGGAAAGCACACGGGGACAAAAGGCCAATGAAAATAAGGGAGATTAAAGCTCTTAAAGAGAGTCATAGACCCTGCCCTTTTATATCACAAAAAAAAATAATTCCCCATGGTGCTCTTGGTTCTATAGGCTTACAGCCAGCTTAAACCATAGTAAACCCTAAGGCAGCAAGAGCTCCCTATCCATAGGGCAACTCTTACACTCCCAAGCTGGGTATGGAGGACACGGATTGAGGCGGCGTGACCTCAAAGAGTGTGCGGGTGGTAGCAGAAGCCTGACTCGCCTCAGCAAAGGCCCTTTCCAGCCCTCACAACCACCGTCCCCAGCGCCTCCCACCCCTGTGGGACCGCGCTCCCTCAGCGCCAAGGCTTTCAAGGGAACGGCGCGCGCCCCTCCCGCTCTGCGCGCCAGGCCCTGATTGGCTGCGGTGGGAGGGGCGGGGCCGCGGCCGCAGAGTGACGCGTCAGCCGGGGCGGGTCACGTGGCCGCGCGCTCCGCGGTGCGCTCGGGGGCAGCAGGATCCGGCTGCCGGTCACGCCGCCCCCTCCCCTGCCTCCCCCGCCCTGTTAGCGGCACCGGGCAGGCCAAGAGGAGCCCGGGAAGCGCCGCTCGCAGCCCCGCACCAAGGGGTGGGCAACCGGCTGCAGCGCTCGTCCAGGTCAGTGCACGCCGCCGGCCGAGGGGGCGCGGGGCCAGCGGGAGTGCGGTAGGGGTGTGTGGTGGCGACGGCGGCAAGGGGCGGTCGATGCGCGCTCCCGAGGACTTGGAGGCTGGAGGAGGTCGGGTCGCGCTGCGGTGTCAGGAGAACGCTGGGGGAGCGGCGCCGCGCTCTCTGAGGAAGGTACCGGGGGGATGTCGTGGGGAAGCGCTGGTGCTTGGCCCTCGGGAGAGGTGGGTAGGGCAGAGCTACCTCGCCGTGCGCAGGCGGCCGCAAGCCGCCCCCGGACCCCCCGTGCCCTCAGAGCCCCCCTGCGCCTGCCCCCGCTCCCCGCACTCCTCACGCCTCCCTCAGCCCCGCCCCGGACCCGCCTTCCTGCCCCGCCGCTGTCGAGGAACGGGCCCGGCCCCCGGCCCTTCCCGCGCTCCCATTGGCCATGGCGGGGCGGGCGGGGCCGCGGCGGGGTCACGTGGCTGGCGGGGGGCAGCTGGAACCGGTTGGGGCCGCGCCGCCCCCTCCCCACCCCCGTCAGGCGGCCCCGGGCGGCGGCCCCGGCAGGAGGGGCGGGGAGCCCGGGCTGCGCTGTCCGCAGCCCCGCACAAAGCGAACGGGGGCCCGGAGCGCCGCTTCGCTCTGCCAGGTCAGTCGGTGCCGCCGGCCGCGTGTAGCGGTGGGGCTGCGCGGCGGCGGAGGGGACGGAGGGTGGTTGGTGCGGCTAAGCAGGGTTTGTTCGAGCCCTGCGCAGGGAGGACGCTGAGGGAGCGGTGCCGCGCTCGTCGCGGGGCCGGTGCATTATCTGAGAGGACGCGGGGGAGGAGCGCGTCGTCCGGGGACCGGGACGCCACCCTCAGGTTCTCTGAGAGGCGGCGGGAAGAGCGCGGCTCCGTGCGCCCGGGGGCGGCTGCGGTGCTGCCCGGGCTGCGGGCGTATCGCGCTCCCGGCGCTGGCCGGCCGGGCCCCGGCTGTCGCCCTGTGGGGGGGCTTGGTGGGCTGGGGGCGGGGCGCGCCGGCGGCTCTGTTTGTTTACGTCGCCGCCTAAAGCCCTGGCCCGGGGCGGTCCCGCGGCTGCCGCATTATGCAAGCGGCCGGGCCGGGCCGGGGCGGGCCCGGGGACGTGGCGCGCCGCCTCCCGGCCCGGCTCCCGCTGCGGGCGGTGCCGTGCGGGGCGGCGGGGAGCCCTCGGTCCGTGCCCGGCCGGCTGCGAGGGGCGGCGGGCTGGGCGCGCTGCGGCGCCGCTGGGCTCTGCCGAGCGTGGGGGGTGTGCGCTGCGCTGTTCTTTGTCTCCGCTCTGCACTAAAGGAACACAGCGATGATGCTGCCGGCTCGTGGTTTGATGTTATTGATCGCACAGGCGCTAGTGAGGCAGCTCTAGATTAAGCTGAACTTTAGAAGTTAATCTGTTACCTGCGCCCTAACCAGGCAGAGGTTCGTCCTTCCATTTTTCTCTTTTTTCTTTTAAGTTAATAGCTTGTCTTGTTAGTATTAATGTTTTAATTTTTCAGAGCACGCCGTGTTAGATGGAGGTTAGCCTTCAGCATATTTTAGATGTTAATGGTAAGGTGAAATAATTGATAAGTAGAATTATTTTTATCATATATATTTCTGCTCTAGCACCACTTCTCGTAAAACTGCTATATGAGATGTTAAAAAAGTAGGAGAATGCTTTTGGTCTTAAATAGACACTGGTAGCCCAAGCTGCCATGTAATTAATCTTCCAGTAAAGCACATAGCCCCTCAGCAGAAAGGATCCAGGCTTTGGAAACCCGTTAAAAAAGTGGTTTGTTGGGAGCTGTGGGGAGCATTATACATGTTATTTGTCCAAGTCATTCCTAAGTGTGAAATGTTAGTGTGATCACAGAGAGCTAAATTGCTCCCTGCCTAAGATTATGTCAGCCATACGTTAATAATAAACAACCCTTCAGAAAAGAGGAATCAGACTGATGCTGCTCTGTTTCACTTGAAAACGTGCCCCAGTTGTTTCCTGTCTGTTTCAAGAACTTTGCAAAACTGCTGTGGCATAGCTGAGGCGGAAGAGTCTGTCACATGGACTGGTATTTGCCAAATGCTGAGAGCAATTAACTTATTGTTACTTAAAGCAGATACATTGTTGGGGAACAGAGAGGGGTCTTATGTTTGATTTCCACAGCTGACTTGGCCCCGCACATGGGGAGCTAAACTGATGCTGAAAATACAATCCTCAAGATATTTTCTTCACTTGCTATGTATTAATGTGTTGTAATTCTCGAGGTATTGCTTTGCTGCTTTCTAAATGTCATCATAAGCCTATTGGTAAAATTTCGGCCTTTGAATCAGAACAGCATGTCCAGAGCTTCTGTGCAAGTTTGTTTGCTGTCCAGTGTTAGCCCTGCAATGCAGGAGGAGAGACCTGCTGACTTTCTGGTCGTCCTTGCTCCTGCAGTTGAGGTGCAGCAGGAGGGGAAAGGAGGGGGCAGGAAGAACCCTCTCATTGTTTGGTTGAATATGAAGGAGTGGATGCTGTAATGCTGTTTCTAAAAATTCTCTCCCAGTTGTTAGAGGGAATGCCCTGACGCATATATCCTCTGACGCTGTTCTAAAACCCAGGTGCCATCAACTACTGTTACATAATTTTTTTGCATGTCTAATTTGTTGCTTTAGATGTATTCTGTAATATCTGATACCTTGTTAGGACCAAACACAAGCGACAAAATCTGTTCATCATATTACAAGATTAACCAGATGTGACTTGTTGTTTTTGGAATATCACAGTCTGTGTCTTAGGCTCGCATCTCTTTGTTCAGCACAGCAGCAGATCTGATGCATGGTGGGTTTTTTATTACTGAGTGTAGCACAGCTTTTAAGAAGGTAAAATCTGAGTGCAGTACCTTCTCTAGCAGTGCTGGGCCGTGTTCAGATTCATGGCTCATGAGGCTGCAAGGGGTGCTCTGTGTCAGCCCCAGTGCTGCCAGTGTGTCCTCCCAGCTGTCAAATGACTTGGCTGGGATTGCACACCTTTCTCCTGCTTCAGCGTGGGGTTGGACTTTCTTTGGTGTTGATATATCTCTGAGTCTCTTAAGGTGGAAAATGTCAGCTCAAAATGACAAATAAAAGCAAAAATATTCCAGCCTTCTAGTCCTTGCCGATTTTATCTTTATATGCAAAAAAAAAAAAAAATAAAAATTATGGAGAGGTATTTTGAAATAATTGAGCTTGTTTACTTTTTGGATTGTGCACTTTCAGGACTGTGCACCATGATCTGTGATGAAATGTGTGCTAGCATTATGAAAGAGCCTGTTTGTGCATAGATGGTGCTGGTGGGATTGACCTTGACTGCATGCCAGTTGCCCACCAAGCAGCTCTGTCATTCCTCTCCTTGGGGGAGAAAGGTGGAAAAAGCCTCGGGGGTCAAGGTAGAGGCAGTTTATTAAAGCAGAAATAATTCATGCAGAAGCAAGGGGAAGCAGAAGATTTTATTTTTTACTTTCCCTTTAGGGAAGCAGGGTTTCAATATGTATAGGGGCTGCTCTGGAAGAGAAATGTTTTAAATAACAAATGCCCTTCTTTCTTTTAGCTTTTTATTTATTTTTTTTTAATCACCTGTCCTGGCTGTGTCTCCTCCCAGGATGTTGCCAGCCCGCAGCCTCCTGGTGATAGTGAGGAATGTTGGAGAGACAGCACTGATGCTGTGTGAGCACAGCCAAAACTCTGCTGTGTTATCGACAGTTTTCTAGCTGCCAGTACAAAGCACAGCACTGGGAGGCCTTTTGTAGGGAAAATTAACTCCATCTCAGCCATACCCAGTACAGTGGGCTTCATTTTTCTGCAGCTAACTAAGAAAATTCAGTAACAGAGCAGGCAGAAGTAATCTTACACTAAAAATCAGATGTTTGAAAGCATTAAAATGCATTGCAGGAGTTTTGTTGCACCTGTATACTTAGTTGTCTCATTTTAGTTGTCTAATTACTTTTGAAAAATCCCATTAAGTCCCTATAGAATGTATTAGCTTAAAAAAAATAAACCAAAGCATCCATTAAAAAGATACTTTGTAAGCTGTATTTTGTTCATCTCATTGGAAAAACATATGCTGCATATTATCCTGTCATTTTTAAATATAATGTTACCCAAGAGAGTTTTGGGTTGATAGCTTTGCATCAGAATATTTATTATTAGTGTATTACATAGAGATTGGTGGCTTCTTGTGAGGAGAGAAGGGGAGAAATGTGGCACTTTGGTGTGAGTCTGATACTTTTTGACTTTCTTACCGGCATGTTGTCAAATTCTGATTATCCTTAATGGATGTGCTATGTGTAACCAGCCATTCTGCAGCCCAACTTAGAGTTCATAAAATCAGCTTTTCATTCAGATCTGTCAGGATAGTTGCTTGAAGCATTCACTGCTTAATTTTGAAAGCCCTCTGTCCATGCAACAAAGTTCAAGGCCTTCAGGCTTGTAAGTCTCCACAGTTAAAAAAAAATCCTGTTGTACTTCAAGCCTACCCTTGGACCACTGGAATTAGAGCCTCAAAACCTGTTCATGTTGCTATTAAAAATATCAGTTGTATTCAGTAGAGAGCAGTTAACCTGGCTTCATGGCTTCTATGAATTTTTATGACTCTGGAATTTGTTCAGTGTTTGTCAGATAGGCTGTTATATTCCAGGATTGCCCCAGATTACCTGGTGTGTATTTAGCTAATCCTGAAAAAACATACAAGATATGGTACAGCAAGCAGCCAGCACCTCTTAAATCATATTGGAAAGGTTAGGGAAGTTAAGGGTGGGGCAGAATAATCCACTAAAGCTGAAGTCTTGGAAGGGTTTTAATATATCACCAGACCTGTAAACCAGAGGGTTCAAATTAACTTCAAGATTTGCATTAATAAATTAAGTCCCTGTCCTGATATTTGGTCTTCCAATCCAATCTTCCAATATTTTGGTCTTCTCCATCCTCTATGATATTTATTACCTCATTTTAGAGGAAATCTATGATACTTTGGGACACTTTAATAGTTGATTGTGTTATATCATCTTTTCTTTCTTACCTGCATTTTCTAGAAGTTCTCTTTTAGAACTCCCTGGAGGGCAGAGTTTGTATTTCCTATTCTTTTCTTCCTATTAATGTTTCATGTTGGGGGTTGGTTTTTTTTTATTTTTTTGGTTTTTTTTTTGGGGGGGGGGTTTTGTTATTTTTTTTTGTAAAGTGCTGATAAGTCTCTTCCTGTGTGATACACCTTCCCCATGAAGAAAACTGTGATTCAAGTGTTACTGCTTTCTTGGATGTGGTTGTAGTCTATAAAAGCTGACCAAAGAGAGGAAGGAAGTGTAACGTAGGAAGATAATTGTTTGCACCTATGTTAGCACCTGGATGCCTGTTGCTGCAGCAGATGTGAATTCAGCTTTATTACTTTTGGACTCAGAAATTGTTTAAAAAGGGTAGTTGCGCAAGGATTTCTAGTTTGTTAATCTGCTCAATCAGTTTTATTAATATTTGCTGATCAGGAAGTGTTTATCATGTTTAATATAACTGTTCTAATTTGCTTAAGTTCCTGTAAGCAGTTATGACATGACCCCTCTGAGCTGAGGATTCTTTGCATTCTCCTAAAAATCCATCATTACAGGAGTGGGGAGCAAAAGAGGATTTTGTTAATTCTTTGCCAGCTTCTTTGGTTAAGCCGTGCTGAAAATTTGAAGGAGGGAACATCACGTTTGAAAGTTGCCTGACACTTAGAGGTCAGAGGATTTGATTGCTGAAGCTTGCCTTTCCCTTTTGGGAATTAAATTATTTTCTCTTTTCAGGAACCATCAGCAACTAGATAGCTAAACTTAAGCTGTTTTTTTTTCCTCCTTCCCCCAAAATAAAATGTTTTTGTATCATGTCTTGAAAGCACAGACTGCTCTTATAAGTGCATTATAATATACCAATAATAGCCTTGATTCCTTAACAAAAAGCAAACCTGATTTTTCCTTGCTGTGTGTTTGCATTCAATGCTCTGCTAGAAAATACATTTTTTTCAGAATGAGGGCTGGTACTTTGATCCTAAATACAAGTGCAATACCTGTACCCGCAGTTCTGCTAGAAAAAAGCATGCCCTTGCTTGGTGAAGTGGAATTTTTGTTTTCTTCATATACATCCCTTAGGTAGGTTGAGTAGTTTTTTGATATAAAATGAATTTTTGGTAGAATTTTGGCAATTTTACAAAGGCAGTATCAAAATCTCGTTACCACTGGCTACTGCTATATAGAAAAGTAAAATTATTTTTACTAGGCAGTTTAGAAAAGCCCATACCTATCTTGCAAGTAGGTACATAGAATTTTTACAAGATTGGCTAAAAGCTTTATAGACTTAGGAGGATTTTGGATGATTCTCTAGGAACAGTTGGGTAGTTAGTTCATTTGCAGTAGGACACATGCTGGGTTTTGTGAAGTTTAAATTTGAGTTGTTGCATTGGCTTTGGAAACAGTTGTTGGTTTGGTGGGGTTTTGTTTTGTTTTGTTTTTTTTGCAAGCCAAAAGCATGTTCTTGTTTTGGGGAACTTTGTGGACTTCTGCAAAGCATTTTTTTCCTACTTCATTTCCCCTTTGGCTCCTCTTCAATTAAAGGCTGTCCAAGCAAGGGCATTTAATGAACACAGCCAAGCTCCTGACTACTCAGTGTCATCATAAATACACACAAGTAATTTATATTCTCTGCATTACACTGAGGTTTTTTTATCATATCAGACTAGTTTTGTGAATCCAGTCTTAGTTCCAGTACTGAAATGTGCTGTGCTTCTCTGTCTATAAATAACTGCTGAAAACAAGTGCTAGAATGTGTCACTTAGCGTACACACGGCTAACGATACACACAGCTAATGATACACACGTGAGAAAGTTTCCAAAGGGTGTGCCCTTCCTGGAATTCCTGTTTATCAGCTGTGCTTATTTCTAGCCTCAGTAGTCTGGGATTTTATCATTTGCAGAATGATAAAATTTGTGAAAGACAAATGCAGAAACCTTCATATTTCTACTATTTTATTTGCTCTCATTTTACTACTGAAAAGTCATCTTCCTGGACTTGGAGAGGGAAAATAAGAGAGGAGAAAAGGAATGTAAAGGCAGCTGCAGTTACAGTAGGAATAGAGGAGGAAGGTTACAATTGAGAAGAGGAGGAGAAGATCCAGAAGAAACAGTTCTGAGGGTTCAATACTTGCAATAACGTTGTAAATGCCCACAAGGAATGAGATTTGATGATGAGCTTTTTTCCCCTCCTCCTGTTTGGTATCTGACTATCTTTTGCTTTCAAGGCATGTTTAACTGTCCTGTGCCCTTTGAAGGCAAGGGCTTCCCCTTGTAGTAGTAGAGCTAAGGAAAGGCAAATTTTTTTCAGTGTTGTTAGTTCTTCCTGATGTTGTTATTAAAGTATTGCTGACCAAGATTGTACTGAAATGAAGTGCTATTTGTCCTGTTCAAAAATAGCAATAGTAACATTCAATTTCCTTGGTTTAAAAAAAAACCTAACAAAACACACACAGAACTAAAAGCCTCCCACAGTGATGTGAAGAACTGGATTAATTGAAACCATTGCAGAATCTATTCTGCACATAATTAGTCCAATTATTTTGTAGCCTATGTCCAGATGGATACACTTGGGTGATGACAATCTAGCAACATCCATAGGTGGACTTTACTATGACCGCTGCTTTTGTAAATAATATGAAAGGATGTGATACATCAATAGTGTTTCTGCTGTAATGGTGCAAGTGGGGTTCTGCCAGTTTGTTTTCAAAGTGTTGTGTATTGGAGGAGAAAATTGAGGCAGTGTCAATCTTCCAGCTGCTGCCCTGGCTAAAGGCAGTCCCTTCCTGCTGGGCTGCTTTGAAGACTGCTTGGTGCTTCCAGTTGCTACTGGTGCTTCCTGTGAAAGCCTGGAAGTAGGGGAGCAGAGTTTGCAGTGATGGGCAAGTGACAGCAGAGAGCTGCCATCTGTTATGGGTTGTTCCCCTTTTCCTTCAAGCTGCTTCTCTGTGAAGACTTCCTTGTGCTTTGTAGAGGATGCTGAAGAATAGCACAGATGAGACAGAAGTTCCTGTTTGCCAAGGGTTATAATCTTAAATCTCTTAGAACTTTTCAGTGGCCTCCTTGGAAGCAAAATTAGTCAAAAAGAAAGTTTTGAAAAATCTCACCTGAAGACTGATAAATGCTGCAGGATACTGATACTTGCGTACGGTATTTGATTTAGTAGTGTTCTTCTTGTGCCAGTGTTTCAGCTGGATGCTGTTTTCTGGGTCTGCAGCCACTTTTAAAGAGCTACTGCTCACTCCAACAGTATTATCACAAGTGGCTTACTTCCCTGTAAGTGGTGGGATTTCTGTTTCCTCTTACTTAGAACAGCAACAAATGTATTGATGGTTCCTCAAACTAGTATCTTTTTCTTCCCACTATAGGAGATTTCAACTATCCCAAGACACAAGTTCTGCAGAAATGACCTCTTGTCAAGTCACTTTTGAAGTAAGAGGATCATCAGCACCAGGTACTCAAATCATGCTTTCTCCTTTTTGTATGGTTGGTGTAGGAGAAATATATATAATAGAGGAGTGTTTAAAGGCTGTCTCGTCTGTTTTCCTCAGAGATAAAAGAACAGGTCAGTTCAAGTATGAAAATGATAAATAATTGTAAAATATATTAAGACATTTCACCTACAAATCTGAAAATGAGAGTTGGGAAATAAATTTTACTTCTTTCTCCAAACAAAAATTTCATAATGTGCTAGAGGTTTTGATGCTAACTGAAATGGTCATGATTGGCTTAAAATCTCTCTTTAGTATCTTTTTATTCCATGGAAACAAGCATTTGTATTACGAACTATGATATTTAGGCATGCACTGATGTGTTTGTTCTGTTTTTCATTCTCTCTGAATCCCTGTGGAAAGTTCTCATAAGATGTGACAGTAGTTACAGACAGAATATGCAGCTTAATTCAGTATTCTGTCTATGCCAAAAAAAAAAAAAAAGTGTAAAATAACTTCTGTAATCCAAATGAGGAACACAAGGTATCACATCAGGTAGAACATGAAGATCTGGTGTTGATAAATTGTGCATATTACGTTGACCTTCATCTTCAGAAACTTGGAAAGAAGGAGTTGTGGTTTAACCACAGCTTGAGGTCCACACAGCTGCTCCCAGACGTGTTTCTTCCTACTTCTTGTGTACCCCCAGCCCCCTCTCTGGTGGGGAGAGAACAAAAAAAGCCTTGATGCTGTAAGCACTGCCCAGAAGTAACTGAAATATCTCTCTGTTATCTGCACTGCTTCCAGGACAAATTCAAAACATAGCCCCTACTAGCTGTTGTGAAGAAAATTAACTCTACCCCAGCCAAAAACCAGCACAGAAGTTACACCAGAAAAGGAATTTGTGGTTGCCTAACAGAAACAGATGAATGTGGAAGCAGATTGACAAAATTCCTGTGCCAAGCTAATGCCAGATGGCAGAAGTGTCTCCTGTAGCTGGCGGGGAAGAAAATGATATAAACATTTTACAGGTTTTGATGTCTGCCCTGTGTTAGACCTCTCCTGTGTTTCTCCCTCATGATTTGGGATTTGGGAACTGAAAACTTATACTCAGTATCATCATAAAGCTGTTAATAAGGGGTAGAGTTTTTTATAGCATTCTGGAGAAAATGTTAAAATTTTAAAGTACAATGACCTCAGCTCAGGACTGGTGTAGCTGTACCACGGAGTGTTGCAAGCTATGCTCTCTTTGTCCTGCTTACACTGTTGCTTCCACAGCTGTGATGGCAGTGTCACTAGCAAAGCTGACTTTGGATGTATAACTTCTTCTTGTACTAATAATATCTGCAATGGAAAGTAAGATTAGTGAGAGCTAGATCCTGCCTCAGTGGTTGTTCATGAAGAATTGTCTGGAAATACAGCATAAAGAGATGACACAAAAGGGCAGTTCTGCTTATGACAATATTGATATTGTTGGTTTTTTTTTTGCTACTGTTGTTGGATCAGTGAGGCTGTTGAAAGCTTTGAGTTGGGGCAGAAGGCTTAGATCAACCTTCTTTGCAGTAGCTGAATGAACTCTGCCTGGAGCAGCCTTGAATTCCATGGCAAGGAGAGGGGAGAAGCTGAGGACCCTGAGCTTGAAACAAACCCAGCCCAAATCCCACTGTGTTCAGAATTGTCTATGGGAAGGCAGTTTGTCATGCATTTCACTTTGGATTTACTGGAATAATTAAAGGCAGTGTTTTACAAATCCTAATTTGGCCTCAGTGTAGTTGTAGGGAGTTAAGGGGTGGCTGCACATCCTGTTCAAGCATTGCCTTACTGAGAGGTGTTCACACATTTGTTTAAGATAAGAGCCCAGAGAACTATTCCAGCTGGCACCTACTGAGAGGAATATAATTAGCTGGCACTTCAAATGTTGGCTGTGTGTACACAAAGATGTATTAAGTACTGCTGTTTTAAATTTTAGCTTCTTTTTAATATCTCCACATAGAAATTCTACCTTTGTGGTGTTCAGCTGGTCTTCCCTCCCCGCTTTATCTCCTCCCTGCAAAAAAAAAAAGCAAACCATCATGTGCCTCAGGATAGGGTGAAAAAGGGAAAGCACCTGACATAGGCAATTGCATACTAAATATACTCCTAATGCAGATTTTTGTATGCTTACAGTGAGCATCAGAAAACTTGGGCTTCTTTTTTGTAATGAATTGCAGCAAAAGTTTGTGGTTTTTTTCCAAAAAAATGACTGAAGTTCAAGGTGTTATGTAAAATTACTTCAATAAGCTGCTTTCAGAGAAAAATTGTCTTACTTTCTGTAGACATTTTCCAATCCCTGGGTCTGCAGAGTTTTCTTTCATAAACAGGCCTGGTGGTATCCCTTATTAGTTTAACTGGAGAAAAAAGACACAATTTTAGAGACATAAAGAATCCTCAAAACTGTAACTGTATACTTTGAAGTGTCATCTGTGATGTGTGGCTTAGGAAAAGGTAGTGTACACTTGTTGCATACAGTTTGTCTACTTTGTATCTTGGGATTACTGTGTCTCCCACACTGTTCACTTTGAGAACAGGAGGTAAGTCAGAGATGCTTGTATCATTCTTTTGTGGGGCCTAACTGTACTTTAAGACTCCATAGTTTCTCATTCTGCATCAGCTTTTTATTATGTCTAAAAATCTTGTTGAAACCCTGTAAGAGCAAAATACTAATTTGTTCTTTCCCTTAGTATTCATCATTGTTATTCTGACAGTCAGATACATATAGATTTTATATTAAAAACAAGGGTATGCTGCAGTGGTCACTTTGGGATATCCCAAAATTAAATATACTGTTGTGACTTTTTGAGTTCTGTATGTATGTATGCATTAAGGTAAGGGTGACAATTTCATGTGGGTTTTTTGTGTAACAATGTTTTGTTTTGTTATGTTTTGATGTCCAGTAAAAACTGAAAGCATAGCAGTAAAGTTAACTTTATTTCTCTTGAGAGTCAAATTAATTTGGTATGTTGCCTTGGGAATAATGCTAGCAACATGCTGTTTGTGCTTTCTAAATTGTTGGTATGTATTTGAAGGAATGTGGACATATATTAACAAATACAAAGTATCTAGGAAAATAATTGTGTTATCCTGAGATTAAACATTTTACTGTGAAAATTTGCCTGCTCTATTCCCAGAGATGTTTTGAACAGTATTACTTAATATCAGTTTGGAAGCCAACCCTTTCAAGGGCTGGGGTTGTGAGTAGTCCCTCTCTCAGGTCCTTGGGATGGTGAAGAAAATGCTGTTGTGGTTTTGGGTGGGTTAAGATTCCTTTCTGGACAGGAGGGATTTTAGATGAATGATTCTGGTGTATATATTTAAAATACTTGAAAGCTTGACGGTGGCTGTACTTTTTAATGCCATCTAGCCTGGAATAATGATGATTGTGGGTTTTTTTCCTGTTTGGATTTTTTAGGGGAGGTTTTTGCAATATGTGGGAGCTGCAGTGCTTTGGGAAATTGGAATCCCCAAGCTGCGGTGGTCCTCCAGACTGAGGATATGTAAGTTGGTTGTGATTTTTGGTTTTCTGTGGGGGATTTTTTTTTCATATTTTTTATTTTTTTTTTCCATTTGTTCCATTTGAAGTAGCTGTAGTTCTGGAGCAACAAATTTATTCTGACTTTTGAGTTTGTAAACTCTTGAGTTGCATGTACTATTAGTAGAACTCCAGAATTCCTTGTGTTGCCCTTGAGCACTTTGAATGCTTAGGAATATGTTTAAGAAAATACGAAATTTGGGTGTACTTTTCTAGTTATAGATGATGCTTCTGCTGTTGTGGCTGACATTTCAATAGTGTAGCTGTAGATACTTGGGGTAAGAAACTGCTTTGAGGCAATTCTCAGTCCCATGGCTGTGCAGCAGATTATAGGAGATGTACAGGATGGAAAGAAAGTAAAGACTATATTATTGTGCTAGAAGGTGATGGGGAGGAGATTATTTAAACAGAGTTGCATTAAAATTCTTAAGGAGGGGGAGATGTGTGTATAAGCATGAGTGTATGTAAAGAAAGTTTAAATGCAGTGGAAGAGTTCAGTAGTTTCTTTTAAATAGTGCCAGCTTATAGCAGTTCTGTGATGCAGGAAATTAGGATTTGCAGGCTGTGTTTGTAATTCTCAGTGACTTGCTCTGTGATCTTGGATGAGTCTCTGAACCACTTCATCGTGTTTTCCCCATCTGTTCAATGGGGATGAGAATTCTTGCTCTCTTAGAGCACTTCAGATCTGTCAATCAAAAAGTTCAGTTCCAGTTCTAAGTACATCTCATATTCTGTGCATGTTTGGCTAAGGTACTTTGTAATAGCTTTCCTTGCAACAGTACACTAGACTTTATTTTAGAATATTACTTAGACATGTGTCTGAGGTAGCTGTTAGGCTGTATTTTGAAACTTTTTTTTGGTTGGTTGTTTTTTTTTTCTCTACAGGACATCTGAGAAAATATGGAAAGCTACTGTAGAGCTTCCTAGAGGAATTCCTGTTCAGTATCGGTATTTTAAAGGATACTTTCTAGAACCTAAGGTATGTACAATCTTTTCTACTTTAAGTTGGCTCATCCCTAGAAAAATTCCCATAATAAAAAAAAAAAAAAAAAGATTTCCTGAGTTAAATGTGAGGTTTTTTTAGAAATAAGTCCTGAATTGCGACATGTGAAACATTAAAACATTTGTGGAAATACTAACAGTTCACTTCTGGAAATACAAGACCATGTGCTGTTAACTTTAATTATATTCTCTTCTTTCTTTTGCCAGTGTTAGTATTCTAAAAATTTCAGTGGTAAAGAAATCCCTGACATTATTATAAAGCTTAAATAACATGGTGAAGTTCTCATAGTTAGAATTGAATATGGATTTCAGCAGGGCATGGCTCTCAGGTGATCTCTGGAAGGAATGTGATAGTATGTGACATCTGTAGCTTCCATTCTATATTATAGGGTGGAAGCAATTGACAGTATGAGAAAAATGGTTAGTGTAGGAGGTGCATTAAAATTTTTAGAAAAATTCAAGATTTGTTTTTGTGAAGCATGAGAAGTATTAACCAGATTTTGTGCTGCATATTTAATGTAAGTTAATCTCTTGAAGTGAAAAGGTAAAACAAGGGATGAGGCATACCATGGTTTTCTGTATGTTTGTATATAGGTATTTGCACGACTTGGAGGGAAAAAAAACACTCAAGAGACAGAGAGAGATATGTTTTTACAGGTATTGATGTCAAAGTTGCATATGACTTGCAGACTTTGCGCTAGGGCAGGGGGAAGTTGTTCAGATGGGATGAGGCTGCATCCAGGAAAAATCTGGGCTGAGTTGGGAAAATAAGCAGCTACTCTTGAACTGTTTTTCATAATAACAAGTAATAACCTTAAGAAATTTAATGCTGCTTTTGCTGTCTTTCTTATTTTATTAATATCCTGTAGCTATTCACCCTGGGCTTTAGTTCCTCATTGAAACTGGGATTGTGAAGGCTGTAGCTAAGTGTGCAAAGGAGTTACAGAACCATCTCATCAATACCTTTTAAAAATTTCAAATTACTGTCAAGAGCATGTAAGTTTTTGTCAGCCTTTTTTCACTAAAAAGAAAATATTTGATGGAGGTATGATTTCAGTGAAGGATACTAATTTCAAATGAAACACAGTTCTGTTTTTTTCATTACAGCATGTGAAATAGTCCAGTCAGAAACTGGTATTTAAACTGATACTTGGAGGCAGAAGAAGGGAAGGCCAATAATAGATTTCTTTTGCTGAGGTCAAACTGAGGCCAAAAGTAGATTAATTCTTACAGCTCAGCAGCTCTGATGAAACTCTTACATTTTTATTTTTATTTTTTTTTTGTAAATGCCCCTAAGTTTAAATGTAAGCAATAGCACACTCGATAAATCAGAGTTAGTGAGCAGAGGCTGAGCCATAGACAGCAGACAATACAATTACTGTTTTACCATTTGCAAAAGTTTACCCTCTGTATTGGTGAGTGTGTTTCTTTGAGTAGGTGCTCTGTATCGTGCACACTTTATGCACCGTGTGATGCAGAGTCTGCCAAGGTAAGTATGAATTTTATGCAATACCAGCATAAAGAGCTTCTAAATGTAAAGAGCAGGAGAAAAGGAAACCACCCTACAAAACAAAGTATGTGAATTCCTGGGTACAGGGTTATCAGCTTAGTGGTGTCTGGCTTGTACCTGTTAAATGCACAGGACTTTATTTCTTATAAAATAAAGGCTTTTGAAGAAAAGAAATCCAGGTACAATGTTTTCTTCCTCTTTTTGTAAACCTCTTGAAGAACAAGGAAAAAGAAACAGGATTATTGTGTACAGTACAGTGCAAATGAAGCAGTACATGGAGAACTTTAGCATTAAGGAAATGATAAGGAAAATATACTTTTAAGTTAAATTATTCTGCATACTTTTATGTCAGAATTTATTTCATTAGGCATTGCATGTGATTAATCTAAATTTGACAAGCTGGCAATATATGATCTCTGACACTTCATTTATTATGTCAATTTTATGTGTAGTAAAATAAGTGTAATCTTAACTATATGTTCAAGTCTGAGTATACGAATTTGGCATCACATAAATAGTAAATCATGCTGATGACAGATCCACCTGAAGTTACTGTTCCCTTCTACAGCATCTGCATCTGTGAAGGTGCTAGAGTTGGACATGGTGGCAAAGACGGGGGTGATAAATGTTTACACAGAGAAATGGTAGTTCCTAGAGCACCTGTAGTAGTGCTACAGCCTAGATTTGAAAATAGATAGAATAATTGACATTTTATTTAAAAAAAAAGTGAAGTCTTTTTCTCACCTCCCTTTAAGTAGAGTGTCATTTGATCCTGAAATTTTTTTACTTGAAGGAAAGGATGATGTAATGGAAAGTCTTGTTTGTAGTGAGGCATATTGGTGTTAACATAATTGTGGCTATGTAAATAGAACAGTTTTTTTTTTAAATACTCAATATATTGAAATTTGTAGAATTTTTGCATGAATACAAATATATATACAAAGAACATTTTACTATAAAATTGGTGTCAAGTCTTGGCTTCTGCATATCAAAAGATTTTACTGCATTGCAACCATTTTTATCTTAAGCATTTAAAAAGAAAAAGAAATACACACACTTGGATAAAAAATGACAGTAAATTAAACTATTTTGCTCAAGGTTTTTCTTTCCTTGAACAAAGTTTGGTACCAGTGAGCTCCCAGTGAGGATCTTCCTGGGTTTTATTCTACACTCCCTTTCTGTTTGTGGCAGGGGCAGAGGTAGTGGGTTATGAGGGAGTTTGTGTGAGGCACTCCAAAACTCCCTTGGCTGGAATTTGTCTTCTGTATATCTTATGTTTTAGAAGAATCATTTTACATGCACTCTTTGCTTGATGCTTATTTGAAAACCTTAGTAAGGAACACACCTTATTCTGTTCAGCTGTGTTCTGTATTTGCTTTTAAAACTGTAAATAAGCGTGCAAGTTCAGGGTTACTTCTTTCAAGGCAAATGTGAAATAACTAAGCTATCTGTGCATGTAGCAGGACCTTAAAAACTGGATCGGAGGACATGTTTCGAACTTTCTGTTTAATTACAGAGGTTTCAAATGAGAGTTAAATTTACTTTTTTTAAAGTGCAAGTAAAGAAATCCATTTAGTGCCTGGACTATAGTAATAAAGGTGAAAATTAGACCTAGATTTAGTAAATAATGCCTTAGAAAAGCTTTTTGTAGGTTAAGAACCCATGGTTATCGTTATAGTAACGAAGACATTATTATCTGCTGAGATAGCAGATTGTGTGTGAAACTGTTACTGGAAATACTAGAGCTATAAAATCTTCACTGAGCTCAGCATTTCCTGCCAGGTGACTTTTATGTGATGCTGCCTTGCAAGTTAGATATGGTGGCTGAATGGCTTTAATTATTCAGTTTAGTGCTTATTTGTTGTCTTCTACATGGTATAGAAATCCAGAGAGATTTTGGTCAGAGATGCAGCTTTAGCAGTTAAGTCTCATTTAGCTGCTTCATATTATTGAAGTAGATTATTATTCTTGAAACATAGTTTTAATTAGCAAAGTGCACTTGGATAAATGTGTTTGTGTGGCATTTTTAAGATTTGGTTTGAGTTTTCCCCCTCCTCTAATGTCTACTTATAGTGTTGCTTTAAAACAGGAACTTTGTAACTGATCTCCTAAATTACCATTGAAACATCCACAGAAGTGTTTTCATTATTTAATTGTACTGAGTACCCAGGCACTTCATGCAGATGGTGCATCTGCTTTGAACCTCTGAACCATTATGCTAGACGGGCATTTTACCCTTCATTTCTAAAGTGTCTAATGACTGCTGCGGAGGGAGGTCCCATCTTCTCATAATGGAAAAGGACTTGCTTTTTAAAAAAAGTTCTTGAATGTCCTTTAAGAGCTTTAAAATTGCATCAGATGTTCAGCTAATCAAGATCAAGCAACATAATGTTTGTGTTGACTTTTAAAAAAACCTGTCTGTATTAGTAGAAAAGGATCCACAGTGCCACTTAGCTCAGTGTATTGCCCGTGAGATGCTTGATGTGACTTTTGAATCGATACCCTTTTAAGACTGTCCTCTAGAAACTCTCCTTTTAGGCAACATTACCATACTATTAATATTGATGACACATCATTTAGTTCTGCTGCTCAGCTGGGCTGCTTTTCAGATGTGGTCAGTGTATGCCATGGAAATTGCATTACTATTTTGACCTGATTGTAACAATGGTTTCTGTTACATGTAATTAAAATGTTTTTTAAATGCCTGTAAACTCAGAGATAGTCTGAACAGGGATTGAGAGGGTTCTTAGTGATGTCTGTGCTTGTTCTCTAATCAATTGCCCTTTTTTTCCAGGTAGCTTTGCTTGGCTCTTCTTAGTGTGGAAAGTGTTGAGGGTTCCTGGGATTAAATGCACAATCAGTCCATTGTATTCCTTTCAGGAGAGGAAATTGTGCTGAATGTATCCAGCATGGTGTCCTTATTGTTGGGATAATGTTATTCAAATTCATTCATCATTTTAGAACCTAAGTTTAGAATGGACAGTTACAGTAGTGTAAGAAATAAATTGGTATTTTCGTACAATACAGTGAGGGGTTTTACAAGGAAAATCCCTTTGCTTACCTTTTGAAGAAAACATCTTAATCCATGTTAGGAAGATCTGCATTACCCAGGTTCACGGACTAAATTTGTGCACGTGTTTGTGGGAGCTGCTGTCAGAGATCTTGCATGCCTGCGTGGTGGCCTCCCTGCTGACAAACATGGTTTGCAGCTTTAAAAACTGTCATTGTGACAGGCAAATGCCACTGTGCTGTGAAAGAAAGCAAAGAAACTTCTCATTATTTACTTTTCTAGAAATCATAAGTGTGGTCATTGTGGCAGCAGTGAGAAGTTGGGAACTAAAACTGCCCCGTAACAGGAATAAAGTGGAAGCAGTAATACAATTTTATTTATATTTTACATGGATTCAGTCTTTAAAACATAAGTAAGCATATTTTGCGTGTTTTTTTTCTGACATGACCTTTAAGTGTGGATGCCTCTGAACTCGTTAGGGGCACTGCTTTAGCTGAGACTCACAGAGCAAACCTGTCCTACTGAGTACTTGTGAAATGTTTGGCGTTTGCTGTTAACTCACCCAAAGGCATGGGAGGTTAAATGTGGTCAGTGTATGTCAGGAAATCCCATCTGCATGTGAGGAATTTGTTAGGTGAGCTGTAATGGAACAGGGCATTATGGTCCTGTGTAATTATACTGCTGGGTTTGAAGCTTGTCTGGATGTCCCTGTGGATCTGAAATCTGTTTAAACAAGAACCTGAAGTACTGGGATAAGCTGGCATTGAAGTTTCCATGTCTTTGTCAATAATAGCAAATTTTTTGGAAATAAGAGTTTCTTAGGCCCCAAAACATCAGAATGACAAATTGCAGCTATTTGACAGTGTTTTTTACATCTGATAATATCAACTGTGCCATGCTAGGGGAAACTTCTCAGGGTGACTGAACTGGGAATCAGCCATGTTCTCTCTTGTTACCTAAAAGCTTTTACCTAGAAAGCTATTTCAAAGTTAAATTGTTCTGAAAGAAGAGATTGTGTTACTATTCTGGTTATCTTGAGTCTTGACTGTGTTTGTCAACAAATGTCTTCTTTTGGTGGACAATATTTCTTTTTAATGAAAGAATTTAATTTATCCTGCTCCAGCTGGAATAGACTACAGGCTCTTCATTGCTGGCTGATTGGATCAATTATTTATGTTTTAATTAGATGGTAAATAACTTGCTTTCCAGTACCACAACTAAAATAACTGTGTTTTATAGTCTTCCAATTTAGTAAGGCAGATTTTGAAGGAGAACCCACCCCTGCAACTGCTATATGCATGAGTAGATGCTGAGTGCTGTTTGGAATTAGAGATGTGGGGTATGTTTTTCATAAGCTGTTGCTGTAGCTTGAGAGCAAAGTGAGCACTCTTAATGAGTTCAGAGATTTTTTTTGTGCCAGAAGGAAACTAAAGTAGTCCAGCAGAGTATCTGTTACCAGTAAAGGTTTAATGATTCCATGTAACTTCTCTGCCATGTCAGACTGTCACAAGTTTTGTCATATGTATTCACAACACATCAGAGTCATCAGCAGTTGCAGGGGTAAGAAGCCTCATCTGTTTTCTTTATTTCTCCTTCAGTCTCTCTCTCTCTCTCTCTCTCTCTCTCTCTCTCTCTCTGTCTCTCTCTGGTCCCCTCTCTTTCTTCTTCTCCTTCTTCTGTTACTGCCTTAAATCTCTAAGTTTAGTTCACAACCATTCCAAACAGCTTCATGGGTACAAAGTCAGATCTAACAAAAGAAATTATTGCAGACATTTAACTTTTAAATTACAGACTATCGATGGTCCCTGCGAAGTCATAGTTCACACGTGGGAGACTCATCTACAACCACGATCAATTACCCCTTTAGGTATGGGCATCAACTGCATCTGTTTGAGGCATATGCATAAGATTGCTGATATGCTGCACACTGGTTTAGAGGGATTGATAGCTATAGTTTTAAAATACTTAAATTTATTAATGTGTGGGAGGTATAGACTTTTCTTTGCACAACATGGGCCTTACTCTCAAAATATATATGTATATATACATAAGTGGCTTCAAAATGGAGTGGATGTGAAATTCCTTGCTGTCATCCTTAAGATTATGTGGGTTGTTTTTTTATTAATTTGGAATTGTAATAATTTTCTGTAAGTTTAATTCTTTGAGACTAAGGATCCATATTATCTTTTTTAAAGAAAATGGGGGGGGAGGGTGTGAAATCACTGCTGCTTTTATTTAAGTACTGTTTAATTAGTAAAATTTTAAACCAAAAATGTTTAATTAGGCTTCTTTAAGTAAATGGATTAATGGAAATAGAAACATGAATGGACTTATTTACCCGGCAATTTAACAGAAATGTATTTTACTGAAAGAAAGGGTGGCATGCAGACTTGCATATAAGTTACTAATGCTTTTCTGAACAGGGAAAAAGTTTGGGGTTTAAGAGTGACTGAAATAACCTTTGAATGTAGCTTGTAGTTTAGATCTCTTATGCTGCTATGGCATGTTTTATGCACTGTCTTTTCTAGCACATGAAAAATATTATTTTCTCCACAGTTAGAAGTTCACATTTGTTAAGAAACTTTCTAATTATTTGGAAAAACGTCTTTCAGAAAGGTGGTATGAGACAAACTGTTTGTTAGTCATTAGTAGTACCATGATCACGTTCTGTTCTCCCTTTGCCTTTTTTTTTTTTAATTTCAGTTTAATTACTAGTATTTCTATTCCTGTAAGAAGGTTATTTCTGTATTTGTCAGTAACTGATAAGCAGCCTACCCTCTGCTAGGGCCTAGACTTTATCTTCAAATTTAGATTACCTCGTTTCAAACAGTTGGGATTTTTTTTCCCCAAGTAATACTCAATTCTTCATAAGCAGTTTTTGAGAAAATGCAGCAAACACAATATGTTAGCACTGGGTCATTTTGATCCTAAATTGTTGCCTGTGGTTATTAAGAAATTAGGGTAGGAGCCAAATGATTCTTAGGGAAAAAAGGATTAATCACTGTAGAGGCAAAATTATGCGAAGTTTTATGTTTTGAGAAATGCATGGGTTGTTTAGACTATCGCAGTTCTGTTAATTCTGGTGAATTTACTTAAGATTTCAGTTCTTAAAGCATTGGAAAAAGTAAGGATAAAAGTAAGTGTGAACTGAGTGTTTTCAATATTTCATGGTAGGTTGGTTTCTCTCACGTGGGCAGAATAAGCATTTTAATTGTGACTAACTCAATTTAAAAGCTTTAAATGTGCAGCAGGGCAACTTTCTTGTGTGTTTGCAAGAAACTTTAATGTCTTTGACACTACTTTGACAAGTAAAGCATCTTAGATACTAGTGGGATATAGTTATCAGCAGAAGACAGCAGCAAGCCAGAAAATTGTGCAACGTTTTTACTCTCAGTTCAGATTACCGGAAGTGAAATGTGATATTTTGTGTGTTGGTAGTTTTTTTCATGCAGAAACTGAGAAAAAGCATAAATTGAGATAAATCTTTATAGAAGGTTGCAGAAAACATGCTGCTTTGTCTGTTTCAGTTTTCCTACCTTTTTTTAGATACACTTTTTAGAAGTGAAGTGGAAAAGTAGAATTAATTTAAACTGGCAGATTTTAAAATGTGAGTACTAATTACTTTTTTCCATTCTTTTCCATTCCTTTTAATTCTAGAAAATGAAATCACTGTTGACGATGGAGACTTTGGAATCTGTAGTAAGTGAGACATATTAACCTTTATTCTTTACTGTGGATTTAATTTAAACAAGGTTAAGTCTTGTAACTGAAAAATGTTTGACATGATAGGTTTTGAGAAGAATTGCCTATGATAGCTTTCTCTGCTTTTACAGTTATTTTTGTATCCAGCATTTGTGAATTCACACTAAAGCTGTTATCCCTTCTAATGTTAATAGACTGCTAGGAAGAGTTGAAGTGTTGTCACTCTGATGGTGTTAAAGGTTGAAATTTGGGAACTTTAAATCATAGGCATGCATTTTTTTTTTTTTTGTTAAAATACAGAATAGACTTAGCTTTCTCTTAGTACCTAGCCTTAAAAAAAACTCTTCATGCCTGGAAAAACATAATCACTTGCACTGAATGGACCCACTCTGCCTCTTCAGTTAGAGATGCAGCTGCCAAGAGGTTCTCGTAAGCCCACACCTCATGTTCTTGTGTGTGCACAAATGTCTCACTTCTAACCCACCTCTCACTTAATGTTCAATCTTCTGACACTGGAAGTAATTATTTATTATACCTCATAAATCTTGTCTTCAAGCTTTTCCATTTTACCCTTATATCCTCATCAAATGATGGGTTTGGCTCTTTAGGAACCCTTCAAAACTATGGGGTTTGCTTCAGCACCTGGTTTGCAGCTTATGTTTCTGGTCCTCCTGCTTGTAGGCTTTCCTTGTTTTGATGTTCAGGGTGAGGATTCTCCATGCTTTTCATCAAAACTCTTGCTGTACCCTGTCCTGCAGACTTGCACCGCTTTACTGGCGCTGATTATGATGAGTTAATGGTCACACCTATATCTCATCAGAAGCAGGGAGCCTCTAATTGCTTAGGAACCTTCAGAGTTCCTGTCAGTATTATTCCATGTGCTGAGAGAAGCCAAGACAAGGGAATGTTACTCAGTGCTGTCCTGCAGATAGTTTACACATGATCATTGTTCCTGTTTAATCCCCTTAAAAGCCAGCAGATAACTGCAGTACCAGTTGGGCATTCTGAGTAGTTCAGAAAGACTGGGGAAAGGCTGCACCGAGCTTCTTGCATTATTGTACATCAAGGCTGGTGATAAGGAGGATTATCTAGAAGATGATGGCAGGAGGAACTGACTAGATCTCCCTAAAATAAATTACTAAAATGTCTTCTCATTTCTGTTTGGCTTTTGATAGATGGTATTAAAACTGTGGATGCTGGGTGGCTGACATGTCAGACAGAAATAAGGCTACGTCTGCATTATTCTGAGAAACCCCCTGTACTGATATCTAAGAAGAAATTTAAAACATCAAGGTTTAGGTAAGAGCCTGCTCATCTTAGTGTGTAATTTACCTCATGTTAATAGTGAACACTAGTGATGTTTTTTTTTTTCCTTAATTAATGTAGCCTTTAAATTAATTTTGGGTTGCTAATAGCCGAATTTCCAAGTGTTAAAGCACAAATACTCCATACTTGTCTTGGTGTTTCTTGCTTTTTGTCTGGAACTGTAGAGTTCTTAGATTCTTACTTAAATCAGTTTGGTGCTTTTCTCTTCAGAGGTGCCTCAAAAAGCAGGCATTATTATAACTCCACAGTGAATTGTCAGAAGTGGGTATCTTAGCCCTGGTGTTTAGAGGACTGCGCTGTTGCGCACAGTGGATAAGGATTTGGCTGGGTTGTTGGTCTGGGTGTTGTGATCAGCAGCTTGATGTCCAATTGAAAACCAGGAATGAGGGGTGTCCCTCAGGGGTTTGTGGTGTTGGTGACATGGAAAACAGGACTGAGTGTCCCTTCAGTAGTTTGCTGATGATCCCAGCCTGGGGTACAGTCACACTGGAGGGAAGGGATGCCATCCAGAAGGAGCTTCACAGCCCAGGAGGTTCAAATCTCACCAAGTTCAGCAAGGCCAAGTGCAAGGTCCTGCACTTGAGTTGGAGCAATCCACCAAGGCTGGGTGGAGAATGGATTGAGAGCAGCCCTGAGGAGAAGGACTTGGGAGTGTTGGTGATGAGAAGCTCGATGTGACCCAGCATTGCACACTTGCAGCCCAGGAGGCCCAAGTGCATTGTGAGCTGCACCAGAAGCACTGTGGCCAGCAGGGCGAGGGAGGGGATTTTGGCCCCCTGCTCTGTGCTGGTGAGACCCCACCTGGAGAACTGCATCTGGCTCTGGGGCCCCCAGGATAAGAAGTACATGGAGATGTTAAAGTGAGTCCAGAGGAGACCACAAAGGTGCTCAGAGGGCTTGGAACACTTCTGTTGTGGACGCAGCATGAGAAATTCTATATTCTTCAGCCTAAAGAAGTGAAAACTCTGGGAAGACTTTTGTAGCAGTCCCTGAAGAGAGTTGAAGAGGGACATTGGACATGGGCCTGGAGTGGCAGGACAAGGGAGAACTGCTTTAAACTGAAAGAGGACAGGATTAGATTAGATATGAGGAAGACATTCTTTAGTGTGTGGGTGGTGAGGCACTGGCACAGGTTGTCCAGAGTTGTAGGTGCTGAATCCTAGGAAGTGTTCAAGGCAAAGTTGAATGGGGCTTGGAGGAACCTGGTCAAGTGGGTGTCCTTGCCTGTGGTAAGGGGGTTAGAACTAGATGATCTTTAAGATCCCTTCCAAACCAAACCATTCCATGGGTCTGTAATACTTGATTTATTTATTTTTTTCCAGTTTTGATTTGATTGCCCCTCCCACCAATTCCAGATTTGCTGATGAGGGAAAGGTTTATTTACTATGATGCTCTTCAGTGAGATTTAGTACTTGTATTGTGTTCTCTACAGCTTTGCCTTTTTTCCTTGCATGCTGTAGCAGGTAGGGAGAGCAATTTCTGAAGCCAGCTTCTTGTCTAAATTAAATGATTGAAATAAAACTTGATAAGCTAGATGTATTCGCTAAGTCAACTGTCCTAAAATGTTGGATCTGTCCAGTGGTTTCTGTGACTGTCACTCCCTATGGCAGTGTCACTTTTCAAGTTTCTGGAGTGCCTGTGTCATGACTTCCTTTAGGTTTTTTTATGAGGATATATTTCAATGTGGATTTGGTGTAATAGATTTCTATAACTGTAAATATTTCTTTGAGATATGACTTCAGTTTTACTGGTGATTAGGCATATAAATGATAATCCTGTATCTCATCAGCTGTGTCTATAATGCAGGAAGGGATTTGGATTACTTATGTATACTCACATCACTGGCATAACTCATTTTGTCTGGAAGGTTTGCTCTGTGTGATAAAGGACTCTGAGTCTTATATTACAAGAGAGGCTTATGCTTCTCAGTCCAGGATTTTTCAGAAATCCATTCAGTTTAAATGCTTATTTAGGATTTTTCAAGGGACTTAATTATTTCAGCCTCTATTACTTATGTCTATTAGAATATACTTATCTGCCTTATCAGAGAGACAGAGCAGCACCCACCAATGTTCAAGTCTTGATCTTGATGGTGACTGCTGTTTTCAGTGCTTTTCAGTAGCCGGTTGGCATTGTGGGTGTCAATCTGTACAGGAAGGCTGGCTCTTTCACAGCCCAAATAGTCTGGTGGAGTGCTGCTTCTCAGACCACAAGTAGAGTTTTCGTATTTACCCAGGTTCAACTTTAAGCAGTGATTTGAGCACTGGAATAGGTTTTAGACAATGGCTGCAAACTCTTGCTCATGTGAGGACCTGCTGTATACAGTGCTGTTCTGTTAGTGGTGGAGTTGAGAATTCTTGTGTTGTAGGAGCTTCTGCTCAAGCTTCCTAAATCTTTATCATTCGCAAAGGCGCTGCAGTGACTTAACCATCTCTTTTGTGTTTCTGGTTGAGTAGAGTAAAATTGACCCTAGAAGGCCTAGAGAAGGATGATGATGAAGATGGCCAAGAGAAGACATCCCCTACAGTCCCTCAGAAAATGGCAAACACGGTGGAGTTCTCCTTAATCAGTGACAGCGACTACAAATGTCGGCACTCTCAGCCAGACTGTGGCTATGCTTTGCAGCCAGACCGATGGATAGAATATACAATACAAACCATGGAACCTGATAACTTGGAATTAATATTTGATTTTTTTGAGGTATGTCTTTTACTCCTAAGAAGCAGCTCCAGTCTGCCTTTTGGAGCTCGAGTCAGTTATTGTGAAGATTTCACTGTTGAAACAGAGCTACTGCCTGATGTTCTTGATCTTTTGGATTTGTTTACACAAGTATGGGACTACTGACTCCCAGCCCGTTTGTAGAAGGGTTATTGGGAGGCTTCTTGATGTGGCACAGGAAGTTTTTCTGTTCTCCTTGTTTAGAAGTCAGTACAAATTGGACTTGGATCTGTGTGTGTGCAGTATTGCATCCTGTTAGGTTGTCTGGATATTAATCCTTTATCAGAGCTAAATTATGCTTCTCCTGCTTCAACATATACAATGTGTATATGAACTAGTTAGATCATGTTAGAACTTACTGAATCTAAATTTTTATATTATAAGCAAAAGAGATTTCTCTGAAATAACTTAAGCAGATTAAAACTGGATTCTCACTACTGTGTCTGTTATTTTGCACTATTTTTCCCCCTGAAAGATGTTAATATTTGAAGTTCTTTTTAAAAGAAAGCAACTTACACAAAATAAAGTTTTTTAAGTATTTTTGTTTTGGTCTGAAAGTGCCTTCAAGTCACTTACAGTCATAGTTGTAAAGTGTCTACATAGTTCCTGAGCTTAACTATGGTCAAGTGCACATTCTTTTTATTAGTTCTTCCCTCCAAAGGCATACCAAGTTTTTTAGCATTTTAAGCATAAATATTATTCCAGTTAATTTTTGTTCTAAGCAGAACTTGGGCATTTTAGAAGACAGACTATTCCATGCATGCTATTTTGATCTGAAAAGCTTATCAAATGTAAGGAGTGTCAAAGAAAAATGTGAGTTTCATAGATTTCTGTAAAAATTTTCATTTTCCTGATAGTAATTTATAACTCGCTGTTACATTAAACAATTTTAGCTGAAATTAGTGTTTTGTGTAACACACAAGAAACTTGTGTTGTGTCCTGAGGGGCAAACCAGAAGAGTTTGTTTAGAATTCTCACTCACATCTAACAGTAGGGGTTTTGGGGTTTTGTTTGTTTTGTTTTTAGGAAGATTTAGGCGAGAAGGTAGTACAAGATGATGTGCTCCCAGGTCACGTAGGCTCTGCCTGCCTCCTGTCATCCACAATTGCAGAACTCGGAAAGAGTGCTGGAATTCTTACACTTGCTATTATGAGCAGAAATCCAAGGAAGACAATTGGAAAAGTTCGAGGTACAGTTGATGCCAACAACAGATGCAGATAACTTTCCTCAAAGCCATCTGCTGTTTACTGACATGTGAAGCATTGCTGTTTTTCTTGCAGTGGACTACATAATTATCAAACCGATCCAGGGATACACTTGTGATATGCAGGCTTCATATGCAAAGTACTGGAAACCAAGAACAACTCTGGATGTTGGACACAGGGGAGCAGGGAATTCTACAACCACAGCTAAGTAAGTCTGTTTGCATTTTAAACTGGGGAAATAGTTTTGTGTCACTGACATCAGCTGAGGAAGTGGACAGTTTAAAAATCTGCAACCCAGTCATTTACTTCAGTATCAAGTTGTGGGTATTCTCTGAAACAAAAACCTCTGATTTGTATTTCTGTTGTTTCAATTCTCTGCTATACTGCATCTAACCATTTTCTTGGCTATTTCAGGCTTGCTAAAGTTCAGGAGAACACCATTGCATCCCTGAGGAGCGCTGCTAGTCATGTATGTACATACATTTCCATATACACAGCACCTGTCTAGTGCAAGCTAGGTTGGCTTGTGTGCTTAATTTGCATGATTCAGTACAGTGAATGGTAATTGCACTGGTGTAAATTAGATAAAATCACTGTGGAAATTGCCTGAGTTATAGGAAGTTAATAGTACATTAGACTCTCAAGTCCCTTAAAAAAAACCCCAAAACTTCCATTTAGTATATTCTGGTGGTATTCTAATGCAGGAAGATTTTTAATCTCAACCCTGTACAGACAATTTGAACAAATGAATGAAATTTTGGCACTGCTCGAGTCTGTCAGCATCCTCTCAGGTGGCAAAGGTCTTGCTCAGGGACTGCTGCACACTGAAACTTGTTGTCTGAAAATGTGACTTGGGAGCTGAGTTGGTAGAATAAACCAAGCCTTGTTTCAGTGCTTGCTGCAGTGAAAACTTGAAATCCTAAGACAGAACTTCCAGTTTGGGAAATAATAGCTCCATGTGCCTAAATTCTGTGATGGATGTGGTCCTTCCAGTAATCTTGATCTCTGAATAGAATTGTAGCTACTAAATTACTGTTTTGAGCAGTAGTTCTTAACCCCCAAGTGGACACCACAGGTTTATAGACAGCTTTTAAAATGCTCACAAGAAATATGCATTGAGGTAGAAATTTGCTGTGAAGTCATCAGCAGCATCACCAGAGAAGTGCTTTCATCTCTTGGCAGCTTGAAAAGGCTGAAAGCCACCACTCTGAAAATATTTCTGCTGAGAAAAGGACTGAAAAAAAATCCATGTCCTATTTTCTCTCCATGATGATTGAAAAAGTGGGTGTCAGGGTGATAATTTGATGAATGGTATTCTTGGAGGCCTTCAAAGGAATGATTTGCAGACAGTATAAGTAAAAAACCTCAAACCTGTTACTGTGTTTTTCTTTCTGGCCCTCCCTCTTTTCCAAAAGACTGTACTTAGAGCTTTTGGATCTTTCTTCATTTTTTAAAGCCTAAAAGGAAATCAATCACAGCTGAAAAGGGCAGGAGAATGCTGGATGCAGCTATTTCTGCTCTTGCACAGATTATAACACATTGCTACTGTGTTACTCACTAGTGACTCCAGAAGTTTGTTCCTATATGGAATATCTCCCTAAAGCTTTGGCAATATGGAACCATCACTTCTCTCTTGGTGTGGTGGTGGGGAGGAGGGAGGAAGATGCCACGAAGTCATCTGTGTTTAAAACATTTGTGTCTAAAAATACCATCTTAGTCTTTCTCTGTAATCAGGTTCACAAGACTTGAATCTTGCTAGAGGGTTTACAAGATTAACAAGATAGATATATATATATATATATGTCTGTATTATGGTAGTTAAGATAATTTGCCATATAATTTTTTCATCATTAATAATCCATTGCTGAGCATGATTTAACTGGTAATAGCCAGTTGTATTCAACTTCTGCTTGATGTCTCAGACCTGTAAATACTTGGCAGTATTTGCATGCAGTTCTGTAGTCCTTGTGCATAAGTCGTTAATGGGCTTTTGTTTTGTTCTGTGTGTTTTTCAATTTCCTGTAGGGAGCAGCATATGTGGAATTTGATGTACATCTTTCTAAAGATCATGTGCCTATAGTATACCACGATCTCACATGCTGCATGGCCATGAAAAAGGTAAAGAAAATAATACCTGTATTTTATGTATAAATATGCCCATTCTAGAAATGTAAAGTGTTAAGCTCTCATAGAAAGAATTCTGGGGACTCAAGGGATGGAATGGGAATAATGATGCAGCATTACTTTATGCATAGAGCAGGGAAGTTGAGCTTTTTCGTTGTTGTTGGAAACAACATGTAGCATGTTGTAGCAATAGCATTTCAAATGCATGGTTTGGCACTCTTCAAGCCCACATTGTAGTTACTATTTCGCTTCTTTCAGACTTAAGATTTGGATGAAAAAAAAGCTGACAAGTCTGCTGTATTCAATGGTGCCTGTGGGGCTCTCATACTCAGGCCTGAATGTTTGCGTTCTGTCCTGTTCTGGTGATCTTCCCCTCCTTGTTCTGTCAATGAATCTAGAGAGAGATTGCAGAGCACAGTGCTTTCTCTGCTTGGCACTGAGTCTTGTGTCTTCAAACTCCCACGCTCACTGCAGTACTGCGCTTTGTAAGGGGCTTGGTTTTGAACAGCTGTGGGAATGGAACTTGGACTGAGGGGAATGAATATGCAGTGGATCTTCACTCAGTATTGTGTTGCTCAGTAAAAATTGCTTAGTGAGGAGGGGAAGTGAGAAATGGACAGAATATTTTGGCACCAGATCTTTATTTTGGGAGTGGTCTGTGTGTGTGAATTTTTCCCAGGACATTTATCCTTTTTTATTAGTTTCCGAGACATTGGATAAACAGCAGTAAACTGAACTGCCTTGGAATATTTTTCAATGCATTTCTTTACTTGCAAACATCTTTCCTGAATACATTAACCAGTCAAGTTTTTACAGAATAATTATGCTAATGTTTTGAGAAGAAAGAACTTTAAAGCCTCCGACTTGCATGAAAGACCAAACAATGTTTTTTTTTTTCCAAATTGACACCTTTTTTATACTTTTGAGTGCCTGTGTTGTCTTGTGAAAGCAAATCATCTTAATCATAAGATATCACTTGTATCTTTATCAATAAAATAGGAAACATTAATTGTTTTTAATGCTACTATATAAAAAGTGTGTAGGCTTTTTTGTTGTTTTCAGCGATGTTTAATTATGTGTTGGTTCTCTTCAAAGAAACTGGACACGGAGCCTTTGGAACTGTTTGAGATTGCAGTCAAAGAACTCACATTTGATCAGCTGCAGTTATTAAAGGTATTGTTACCTTGGCTAGTACAATATACTGTGTGTAGAATTTCAGATTGTATATGAAGCTTGGAGGTTTTGGGAGTAACTGTAAATAGTTAGGGAGAGTACAGTTTTAAAAGTTGTAGGAACAGAACAAGTAGGTAATGCCAAGAAAAATACTTTTGCACCGGTTTTGCAACTTGGATAAGTGCCATTACTTTTATCCTCTAGAAGTACGGTGTCTAATTTTCAAATGTTAAAGGGTCTATGTTGAGCTGCTCTACCTTCCAAACAGAAGTGCCCTGTGAAGATAAAAAAAAGTCAGGGGATGAGTGGGCTACTGAGATACCTGCCCTCAGTCAAGGAAACCATCTGGCTGGTCCAAGAGCCATATGATTCTTTTTACTTAAAATTACTTGGTCCGCTCCTTTTTTGTGGAGAGAGAATTTGAATGGAGCAAGGGAGTTGGCTGTGTCTGGCCTGATTCTAGCTCTGTATGTGTGACTCTAATATAAAACAGGTCAGTCCTCTGCACTGGATTGAAACACAGAGGAGGGATTAATGTTCAGACTTCTTCACATCTTGATGTTGAATTATAGTTTGTATGGGTTTACCCTTAACATGATTTCTGAATTTTCAGTGAGCATGTTTTCAGTTTGGTTTTGAGCTTTTCTTGAAATCTTTAGAACCAAGTTTGAAAGAAAATGGTGATGTGTACTAGTATGTCTTTTATCCTTTTACAAATTACTGAAACTGTGTCTATAATAGACTTTAAAACTATTTACAAGCAAAATTAGTTACATTTTACATGTAGGAAGATGTGGGTAGAGTGTTAATGTTGCTCTTATGCTCTTCAGCTGGCTCACGTGACGGCCCTGAAAGTAAAAGATCACAATGGTATGTACTAGTTTGGAAGAGTGCTGGGATTTATGTATTACCATGTAATTATATAAATTCTGTGGTTGCAGTTGCTTGTTGTAATCACATTTGTCCTGAACATTTCTAAATGCTTATATAATTTTGTGCATGCTGTTGAGTTCTTCACTGGGAAGGAGATATCTGAACAGAAGTTACTCCCTTGAGAAGCAGGGGCAGAAGGGTAGAAGGCAAATATTGATCTGTAGATCAATATCTATTTCTGAATAATCATAACAAAATTACCACTAATGTTTCCATCTTGTGCTTCTCCAACTGTACCTTCAACTCTTCAGAATTGCTGACAAGAACTTTGGTAACTGCTGTAGGATATGTTATCAGTGCTGTAAATTTTTTGCCTTAATTATCCCCATTGTAGGGACAGCAAATTATCTCACACATCCCACCTGTAATAAGAAAAGATAAATAAAAATAAAACAAATAAGCCTTGATAACCAAAGCTTATTATGGATGTGATTCACTGAGTGAAGTGGTGAGTATTGTGGCAAGATTTTAAATTCCAAACCAGGAATTGCCAACACCATCATGGGAGTATGTCAATGTTAGAGGAAAAGGTGTAGGTAATCAAAAGGTAGACCTGATTTCATTGTTCACTCTTAAAGGCCTTATGATTTTGAGCCAGTCTTTTCTTGCTGGCGTTACTGGGATTATGCTTCTGTTTGTTTTAATTCAATATTTTGTATTTCTTTCCAGCATCTTTTAAAGAGGAAGAGAACTCTGCTTTTGAGACGCAGCCATTTCCTTCTCTGCAAAGAGTAAGTAGTGAATGTGGAGCAAGATGATTGGGGAATATGAAAACCTCTGTTTTACTTTCTGCTTTGCACACATAGCAAGGGATATTGATTTTTGGGTTTAGGCCTCTGGTATCAATGCTGGAACTGAGAACAGGGGTTTTATTGTTGGACACTGGAGGGTTTTCAGTGCTTACAAGTAAGTCTGTGTGTATTTCAAGCTTCTGAATTTGTGAGCCCAAGCTGTGTAGCTCAGGGTGCACTCAGTTTTACAGATGGTTAACATGTGGGCATTGCCTGTTAATGCATTGACACTTGTTTGTAATCTTGAAAGAAACCACACCTGGCCTTTGGCAGTTCCTCACAGAGTCTTGGCCATCTCTGAGCCAGACACTGAGAAATGTTGAGTGAATTTCCAGTGTGTTTCCATTTAAGACTGGTTTGTGTTAGCTCCACCTTTTGAAATCACGTTGCAAATAATTCTTTACAAGAATTTCATGTGAAAGAGCTTTAGTTATCATTGTAATGTCAAACTCCTGGATTTCATACTTAAGATGTGTTTTGCATTCAAAAGAGCTTTCTCTAGAAAAAAACCCAATATTTAGGAGTACAAATGGGGCATTTCTTTCATGTGTTAAGGTGAATTGACTCACATTTTTAGCTTGTCAAAATCTTATCCTTGAGATTTTATCCACTTTTATGTATTCATTAAGTTTATGTATATGTGTGTTGTATAAAATGTTAAAAACCAAGGGTTTTTAATTCTACTGTTAGACACTATTAGCATTAAATTCCAGTGTAGTCTCACAGCAATTACCTACATAGTGCTTTCTTGTCCTCCTTTGCTGTGGGGTCTCTTCATAGTAAACTTTTTTTTCAGGTGCTGGAGTCTGTTTCTAAAGATGTTGGGTTCAACATAGAAATAAAATGGATCTCCCAACAAAGGGTAAGTAAACATAGATGTGATTTACTTTGATTCTTTGACATGCTCGTGTCTAAAGCTTGTAATTTGATGTGACAATTTCTGAGCTGCAAAGGCATAATTTTTGTGGGGTTTTGTGCCTTTTTTTTTTTTTTTAATAATGCATTATTTTTAAACTGGGCATATAGTAGCAGCACTCCAACAAATGAACAAACTTCTTCTTAAAATGATAAAAAGTATTGCTAGGATTGAGTTCGTAAAGCAGCTCAGACTGCTTTTGGTAGGAGACTCTTTTTAAAGTAAACAGATCACAACAGGGCAGGCAGGAAAGTGCCAAGAAATTCAACCTCTCCTGGCCCAGTGCAGGAGCAGCTACAGCACGGTGCAGTGATGCAAGCAGCTGCTTCTTTCTAGTCCAGGAGGGTTGCAGACTCAGCTGGATTGTGCAGCACTCAGTCCAGAGGGAAATGGTTGTAAAGGCTGGGATTGGAAGCCTGGAGTAGGGGAAGGAAGCTGAGGAGAGTGGTAGGTGGAAGTCAATATGCTAGAAATAGTAACAAAGAGTAGCTGCTATAATTACTCATCTTCAGGGAATTTCTTTGTGGTTTTGAAGCTATAATAGGCTTCCTAGGAATGCATTCCTTGCATGGGGAGACAGAATTTTTCAATGGATTTTATTGCTGTTGGAATTCAGGTACACCTCTCAGGCTGTCAGTCATGGAGAGCTGTAAGCAGCACTTTGAACAGACTACAGGATTGATTCTGCATTCAGACTGGCCATCTGAATTCTCACGTTACTTAGGTTGACTGAGAGACCAATACTTGTTAAAATAATTCTAGTAAGCATTAATTTAAGTGACTCAAACTTGTACTTTCTTTTTCTAGGATGGACAATGGGACGGCAACTTGTCAACTTACTTTGATATGAACCTTTTTCTAGATATTATTCTGAAAACTGTTTTGATGAATGCTGGAGAAAGAAGAATTGTGTTTTCCTCTTTTCATGCAGACATTTGTACAATGTAAGTTAAGAAGAGAGAAATAATGTACTTTGTTTTTGAAATTTATTTTTATCTGGTAAAATTTACTTTGTATTTAAAAATACAATAAATAAACAAGTGTTTTACTTAGAGATAAAATTCGTGTGCCAAAATAGTTGGGAACTGAAATGAGACCATTTTGCCATCTGAAATGAGCCAAAAATAAAATAGGAAAACAAAGTCATAGTGGATATTTTTTGTCAAACGCCTTTCTGGATGCTTCACTCTTCCTTAGAACAAAAAAAAAGGTCAGGGTTTCTTCTGGTATCCCAAAGTCTTTCTCAGTCATACTTGAGAGGTATGCAAAGTAACTTAGGCACAAATCCTCTTGTTACAGTATCCAGCTTGAAAAATGCATTAGTAAGGTTAGGGGCTGTGTAGTAACCATGTTTAGAAATTCCTATCATGGATTTTCATGATTATCATGAATCTGTGTATTTTAGGAGAAAATTACAGAATTAAATGACCTTCAGGGATTATATAATAAACGTTTTGAGGATGTGGGGCTAGTTCAACATCAAGTCTAGCTTCCCTTAGCCTGTGTGTTAATCTTCAGTAGTGCCAAAAGGACTCACTTGTTTGTCACACAGTTTGATGCTAAACTGTGGGACCATCTCCATGCACCAACTGGGAGATAAAAGAACATGCAGGAAAGAGAGGAATTGAAAGGAATTCCCCTCAAAACAGTGAGAACAAATTTTTATTTTTTCACTTTTATTTTTTCATTTGCTACTTGTGGACTTTTCTCCTGACAGGATCCGGCATAAGCAAAACAAGTATCCCGTGTTATTTCTGACCCAAGGGGAATCTAAACTCTACCCAGAGCTTATGGATCTCAGATCTCGCACAACTCCAATTGCCATTAACTTTGCACAGTTTGAAAACTTGCTGGTAAGCTGACAAGTTAAAATCAAACTAAATTATTACTTCTTGTTTTAAATCTATAATTTTTGACATAAATGCTTTAAATTACACCCTCAAAAAAGAAATATGCTAATATTGGGTAACTGCCCAAAAAAAGTCCATTGTTTCAAATGTTTTTTAATACAGTGTTTTAAAAATAGCACTATAAATAAACTCTCTTAATTGTATTAAATAATTTTTATTATTATGGATAGCACAATGGTAAGGAGCTGCCAGTGTCAAAAGATTAAAAAAACTGATGTGTTTCAGAAACATGGATTTTAATTGAAGCTTTTTGTATTTCAGGGAATTAATGTGCATTCTGAAGACCTGCTGAGGAATCCAGCATTTATTACACGGGCTATATCCAAAGGCCTGGTTATTTTTTCATGGGGTGATGATGCAAATGACCCGGATAACAGGAAGAAGTTGAAAGAATATGGTGTTCATGGGTTAATATATGACAGGTACTTAGTTGTGGCTTTTAAGAATAGTAGTTGTAATCACAGCCATCAAGAGAAAGCATTGTAAATTGATGCTGGTGAAATTTGATGTTGCTTCTTGGTTGACTGGGTACAGAAAGTACAAGGACCCCATAAACCGAGACCAAGAGCAAGTCTAACACCAGTTCCCACTCTTTCAGCTGTATATATGAAGCAAAATAACTTTGTTTTTACTGAGATTAACATAAATATAATTTTACTCTTTAAAGAACTAGTGCATGGCATACAGGTTTAAGGTGCTACTAATATTCAAGATAATAATTTTTTTTAAGTTATGTATGTGATACGGTGAGGAAAATGCCATTTAATGGTTTGACTGGAAGGTTCAGCATTCTACATTAAGCTGTGGAAATAGTTAACACAACATTCTGTTGTGTTTCAAAGCTGTGACTTCACATTTTTCCTATTAAAATTAGCTTGTAGTGACTCCAGGGCAAACTGACAAATTAGTAATTTCAGAATGTTACATCCTAAAATTCAGGTAGGGACATCAGAATACCATGTTAAATATTTGAACAAAAGTGTTGTTACATGGTTGCTTACAAAACCCCAAAGTTTTAGCTCTTTTGTCTTCGAGGACAAGAAATTCATCATTATGAGATAAAGTTTAATTTGAAAAGCTGCATTAAACCAGAATTTCTGATAGATAAGAAAGTAATTGGGAAAGCATTAAGTGTAACTGAAGTTCCAAATTACAGAAGGCTGTCAAACCTTCTGCTTTAACGAGAGTATTGCTTTGTATATTGTTTTACTTGAAAAAGAAAAAAAAGACAAAGGAAGGGGATCAATAATTGTTAAAGGCTCTGTTTTATAGAGTGAAAACTGAGAATCAGTTTAATCATAACTAGGGGCAAGAAGTCAAATATGTTTGCTCTAGGCTGTCAGTGTAAAAAAAAATAGTTAACTCTCTTCAATCTGTTGTTGGCTGCTGAGAGTCCTTTCAAGGTGGTGAGTCCACTGCTTCAGGTTTGCCAGAGGTGGCACTTCTTATGCTGTACAGAATGTCTCCTATTCATTGGCAGTAAAAAAAGAATAACTAGGTTTTTACACTGGGAATCAGCTTCAGACTGAAGATGGGGACACATAAATCCTCTTTCCTGCTGTGCTGTGTGTTGCACCTCTGCTACAGCTCAGGACTGGGGCCCCCTTTAGTCAATGGAAAATACCTCTGCGCTAGAATGCAGGTGAAACAATCCTCTGACTATGTAGTGTGCAATCACAGGGTAATGAAATTTTATTTTGTGGTATGCATAAGTTAAAATGATACATTATTGGTGGGGTGTTTTAATCAAACACTGCTGCATGAAGTGTTCATAAAACGTCTCTTCATCTCAGGTCTACTAATCCAGTCTTCCAGAGTTGTTAATTACTCCTTGTGCAGTAGATACTCACTACTATGCTAAAACAGTAAAGCAGGTGACAGCCTAATTTCTGACTTCATGTTGCTTTTATTGCTTTGGATACTCCACACTACTTAAATGTTGTGGCATTTATGTCAAGGCTGCAAGTCAGCTACATGTCACCTTATGTGTCCTTTTGTACTGTTTGGTGTGTTTTAAGTTGTGGTAGGACTGTAGAACACCTTTTATCCCACTTTTTGATAACCAGCCAGTTTGTCGGAAGGCTGAATTCCCTTGTGGATTTAACTGAACAAAAATTTCTTTACCTTCTTTCACTCTTTAGATCATCTGGATTCTTACTAGTGTTCATCTCTCCTCTCGCTGTCTGCCTCCTCTATCACTTCTACTTCAACATCTTCCTATTTTTTTGGAGAGGAACCCCAAAATTAGTATTAATTCCAAAGCTGTTATTGCAGGCTTTTTAAGTGTAATTTCTAAATGTAATTTCCCTTTTTTTCTGTAGGCCAAAATAAACAATGGGATGTCCATTTGCAATTCTCAATTACTTTTCAGGTTATACGAATTGTGTGAATAAAATTAAATTCAATCTTAATACAGGCTAGGGATATGACACTTTCTGAAAGTTGCATCAGATGTCTCAAGGTAGACATTTTGAAATGCAGGTGGTACCTGCAAGTCCTGGAATGTAGGAATGTAAAACCTGGCAGCAGACATTTCCATTCACAGCTAGAGCTGCTGCTGGGTAAAGAGCAGTCTTTCAGATCATTTGAGACTTGAAGCTGATATTAAGAGTTTAAACAGGTATGGTGTTAGCATCCATATTCTGTGCTGTTTGGAGTTTAGAAATAAATAAATTCAAAACTAAATTTAAAAAGCAGAACTCGAGAGAGAGAGATGTACATGACTGTTCCAAGGTCTAGAAATAAGTAGGAATTGCAGTAACCTGTTTTAGTGTAAAGCAAATTCATGCTATTGTTGTCTCTTCAAATTCCAGAGTGTTTCCAGGGCTGAATTAAGATGGTGCTTCTTCCACGGTTTCTGCAAAATTTTTATTCTCTGGATTTATGGCCAAGTCCAGATTTCTATCAAATATGGTATTTTGTGTTGCTGTTTACTAGACCTTTACTTACACCATGTTAAGTGCTAATTATCTGAATAATCTAGGAAGTAAATAGAAGAATTTTAGAGAATTTTAGTTCGCTTGTATGTGGCACTGAGTTGTACAGTAGTTGTTTCTGAGATTATGAACTGTGTGCATAGAGATTATTTCTGTAAGCTATTTTTTTCCAAACTTTAATCATCCATGTAGAATTGACCAAAACACTGTAGCCAGTTGTGAAGATGGCAGAAAAAGTGTGTCCTGAATACCAAAAGTTGGTGATACCAAGCACTGGGCAAAAAAAAATGCAGGTAGGGGGTCTGGCTTTGCTTTGCATGGAGAAAAACTGCAAGACTAAATCTGGGAAGCTTACAAATGCCAAAAATATTCAGAGGCTGATCTCACTGGGGCAGAGGAAAGAACACAAATGCACTCCCTCCCCCCATCCAGGCCTTTCTCCACTTGGGCTGCAGATTGTTATGTACACCCAAAGTCATTAATCCAGACAGATGTTCTGGGATGCTGGGTTGATGTTCTCCCATTTTCCTATGTTCAACTACATTTCATCTCAGTGTTTAACCAAATGATTTGAATTAAAAGGGCAGCCTCTACAGAAAGGTGCCATGTCTGCCTTCAGGCTTTTGTTTGGGCTCTTACACAGAAAAGTACTTTATGTGCATGACTGGGTATCTTCTGTCTGCACAGAAATCTCATCCTTAAAATGCTTTATTAGTCTGATGTTTAGATTTTAATTAGAGAAGAAATTTCAACCTATTGTGAAATTCTCTGTCTTGGTTAAAATGCTGATTTTTAAAGCAGGATTTCTAGGGTGGTTGATCTGGTGTTTTTCTCCTGGATAGGCTTTGTAAACAGTCCAAAATATTTCTGTATTTAAATATACTTAACTCAGTAAGAACAATGCAGCCTTGTGTTTTTTTACATCTGCTGGCTGTATATTAAATACCAATGTGGAGAGGGGGTGGCTGCTAGCTTACACTTGCATCATCTTTTCTCATTCACTTTACATGATCTGAATCTTGTTTGTTGAATAATACACAGAACTGCATAAAAATACTAAATCAGTATTTCCCAAACATGGATGCTGAGAGCTTTTCCATGAGAGCTTTGTCCAAACACTGCAGTTCCTTAGGCTGCATGTTGCATTTGCAGGCAAAAGCTGTGCTTGATTGGTATTAGTAACTTCCCAACATTTACACAAATTTAGCTGGCAATCAAATCAAAAGCGTTTTAAACACTTCTCAGAAGCAGAAGACTGCTGAAATCTGGGCTGCCCTGTTTGCCTGAAACTGCATGTTACTTAAATAACAGCATGGATATGTGGAGGAAGTGTAGTTAATGAGTTAATTTATAATCTACTCTGATTGAATTAAGATGTTATGCAACGACAGTCCAAGGCTTCCCTATCTTGTGAATTGCAAAGTAAACTTGAGTTTTCCTCAAGATCTAAAGAAAAGTGAAAAGCTTCAGAAAATCTTTTGAGCATGCAAACAGTATTTCAGTGCTGTTGCCTCTTGTCTTGTGTGTGTTTTCAGAGGTTGCAAAACACCTTTCAGGAGCCCAACACACCAGTTTTACACGCACTGCAGAGCCCTTCAACGTCCTGCAAGTCTTTTGTAGAAGGTGCTTACTTAAAAAAATAATGTTTAAAGTACTTCTCAGTCTTTTGCAGGGCTTGCTTATTAATAGGAGGTCGGATGGAGAAACTCTGGTGCATAGTTGCTTACAAATAATTGTCCTGTTGAAGAATGGAGGATAGGGAGATGAGAGTTTATTCCTTATCTTTACAGCGATGTTGGAAATAATTAGAGAAGTACTGGATCTCTGTTGCTGCAAACTGGTGGTGTACTTTTGTGGACCCAAACAAAAAGTAGGGTCAAAAAAATCCTGAAATTTTGCTTTGAGTTGTCTTCTCTGCCTTTGGTTTAAAAGAAACCATATACACACATTGGAGTGGACTGGCTCTAGTGGACAGCTTGAAAGGAGCTTGGAGGGTTCAACCAGAATCTCAATTGAAAGGGATTTAGAATGGAGCAGGAATTAAAGAGTTTATACTTGTAGTAAAGAATTAGTAATTAAATACTTGCCAGAAGCTGCTTAGAAGCATGCTTAGCCAAGTTCTAGGAACAAGGGGCTTAGAAGAACCATGCTTTTGCTGTTCTAGTGTCTAACTGATGGGAAGGACTTCAGATTCTTAGTTCCTAATGTGTGTTTAATATAGAAAACTATCCTCAATTTTCAGTGTTTTGTCTGAAATTTGCAGGGAAATGCATGAGGTGTCAGCTGACTTAACTGAAGAAAGCACAGGAAGGAAGAAAGGTAGAACTGTTATTTTGCAGAAAGCTTCCATTGGGCAAATTTGGGTCATATCTTAGGCCTGTATTGGATTATAAGTGCTTATAAGAATATAAGATTGTATTATGCAATTAAATAGCATAATTTAAATGCTATGCCTTCTGTTTGAATTTCATTAAACTGGACAGCATCTATCCTCACTTCTAGGAGTTTCTCCACAGAAATTGTCCTTGACCTTACTGTGATCCATATCAATAATTGCTGTGGAAGTGTTTCCTCACTTGAATCCATTATGGTACCCATCTTTGAGCTGCATGTTGTTTTTGGTGTCTCAGAGTTGCCAGCAGTTCACAAGTTGTCTTGTCAGGTTAAAAGGGCACCTTGCACTGTCTCACATCAGCACTACATTGTCTTGTTAGTGGCATTGGTTCCTTTTGGGCATGACTTGAAAATGTGTGAGGGACAGAGAATGATGAAGTAAAAACAAACTACTTTCTTGAAGGAATCGTGACTGAGGTATGAACATTCTTAAAGGCCAAGGCAGAGGCCATGGTAATTTCTCACAGAAATTTTCATTTGAAAGAGATAAACCTGGAGACCTGCAATACCTGGCACCGTGTATGTGCAACAGCTAAAAGTGAGAGCAGCTGGGTGCCAGGATTAAAATTTTGGATATGAACATATGGATATTAGAAACTAATGTTGGGAAATCGAGGTATATCCTTGTTACAATAGGTGTTGTACCAATGTTATGTTACAGGAACACCAATGCTTTTTCTTTGTAATGAATTACACCAGAATAGTGTTTGAGTGCTTACAGTGTCACTCAGAATGTGGTTTGGACTTGGTCAATCTGGTATGATGCTTACATTTCAAATCCTGCAGCTTTGTTTACATGTGTGAAAAGAAGAAAGTGAAAAGAAGAAAGTGAAAAGAGGATAGACTTAAAGTAGTTTAAAGTTTAAAGTAGTGTAGATGGTTAATTTGCATTAGGTGTGGAGAGAGGTCAGATTTTCTATTTTTCACACTTCACTTAATATTGTGGTAATTATGGTAATTTAAAAAAGAAAAAATTCTGAACTGGAGGGAGGTGAAATAATTCTTGAAACAGTAAGTATACATTCCATGCAGTATTATGTGCAAGCAGTATATCACAGTCTGTTCATATAATCTCAGGGCTCTGAAATTTCTTATGCTTTGAACTGTGAAGCCTGGAGCACTGCTCTTGTTTCACTGCTTTGTGCCACCTGTAAAATCACATTTTTCAGGAGATTGAGTATATGCCAGTAGGTTTTTAGTATATCAAATGAAACACTAACTGGTCTGTGTAAAGGCAATAGCATTTTATATTTTGAGATGAGCAGCAAAACTTAGGGTACTTGCCCCAAATTGTCTTTGGAACCTAATTTTGCTCTGTTAAGGAAAAAAACCCCAGGTGCTTCATCTGGTGTACATTTCTGTGGACTGCTAGATTATACTGATCACTGTTTTTTCTTTTCTCATTTATTCAGGATATACGACTCAAATCCTGAACAACCAAATATATTCCAGGTGGAGCAGCTGGAACGTCTCAAGAAGGAGCTGCCGGAGTTGAAAAGCTGTGTGTGTCCCTCAGTTAGCCACTTCAAATCCATAGCTCCATGTAAATGCCATCATAGTTACCTGGATGAGAAAGCTGTAGATAACTTGAAGAGTGTTCAGATGCAAAAGGACTAATTTTAGGCAGAATGCTGTTTTGTATCTATAGAATTTCCATCATTGGGATAGTTCTGTCTATGCTTTCAGTTTGGTTTGTTTTAATTTTAAGTCTTCAAATAGCAATAACTGTGTTCCTCCTTCTTAACAGTACTTAGTAAAATTTCAAACAATGTTAAAATATTCAGCCAGTTACAGTTATTGTTCCAATTTACATATAGTTTTAACTTTTTCCTCAAATCATCTGAAATCTTGAAAAAGAAAATTATTGCTAGTGCTTTTAAAAAAACGGAAATAAATTAAGCAGTCTCAGTAGTGGAAGCTCAGAAACTAAATTGTTAGAGAAATGACAATAATCTGATATTGAATATACTGAAAATTTGTTTTGATTTTGATTTTACTTACAGGCTGACAAGCTGTAGCATTTTTCTGACAGCAGGAAATTAAGAGAGTGATTTTAAGAGATAAAAAGATCTGAACGAATTGGTACCTCACGTATGTGTATTTGCACTGGTAGATCCACCTGTACAAAGCTTCGTGCCATTTTAAACTATTTATTTTTTAGCAAACTGCAGCTCATTTTCCCCCACTTCTTTGGACATTCAGGCTGCTGCCTTTGTTTCCTCAGCTCTCAGCTCAGTGGTACAGTGCCCGTGCACAGCAGTCAGGGGGAACCACGAGTACAGGTTTTTCATTAATCGCACACAGGCCTGCTAAACTTCAAAAATGTTGCTAATAATCATAACAGAATTACAGAAACATCTTCAGTGGTCGAGAATCTTTTTTGCACAGTAACCTTAATGGACAGTATGTACCCTGCACAAACTCTACAAAATGCATGCTTTATCTATTAAGCATGAAATTTAGGTGTTTGCTGAGGTCCTTGCATCTTTATGGTGCTAGTAATGTGTGAAAGGTGCAAGGACCAACTCAACAACTTAATCTCCTTTGCCTGAGAAACCACAAGCCTGCTATTCACAAACATTTGGAGAAGAGGCTATACCACACGTGGTTTGTCTTACTTAATGCAAGCTACTGGCTTTTGTCTTTTGCAAGATTTTTGGCTTTTACCATGGAGCAAGAATCTCAAATGTACTGAATTCAGATAATCAGTATTCTGTTGGCTGGTATCTATCCTCTGTAATTTATTACAAAGTCATAGTTTAGAGTTCTTAATAGATAAGTATGCATGTCCCTTCTCCTGACGTTGCAGGTCATGCCAACACAACAGCTGTAACTTTCTACTGAAGTGTTAATGTATAATAAGAATGGAAAATATTTATTTTTTTTCTCTTGTAAATTGACAATGAGAACAATAGTATGTACTATATTCTTTATATACAGTCATTGCTACATATAGAACCGATTGTACAAAGAGTAAAGCCATTGCAAATAAGTGCTTGAGCCTGCACTGCTGAGCAGTTTGAAACAGCTTGTTTTGACTTGTGCATTTTAGTATTTAAATTTTGTTTGTCCTGCACAAACAGCACAATAGTGACTAGGTACCTGGAAGCCTTCTTTTATTAAAAAAAACCCCAAACAAACAAAAATGCAAAACAACCCTAAACCAAACCTGGAAGTGTGTGAGCTGTGTTTTTGATAAGGGGAGGGGGTACTGCACCAGAATCTTGGAACCTGTGGCTGTTATTTGATACATTCCTCACCCATGTGATGAAATCTTAAATTTTTTTCTTAATTTTTTTCCTCATTTGTGTACCCTGTGGCATCCTCTTGACAGGTCTTGAGGGCTTTGCCAACTCTTAGCAGAGTTTGTGTCACTGCTTGTGAAAGCACATCCACAGAGATGTTGAGTGTGACGTCTGTTCTGTGCGAACGGGGTTTAAAAGCTGTGCTGTGTGAAGCACTCTCTCAGACTAATCCCAGTGGGATGCTCAGGAGGGTTTAGGCACCCTTAAAATATTTTTTCACAGTGCTCAGGGAAAAGCATTTGCGTGCTCTGTTTGAGGGGAGTGGGGTGGGAATAAATCCACCCACTGTGATGATTTTACAGGACAGTTTTGAGCAGTGTGGGTGCCAGTGTTTTCTTGTTGACTCCCTTTTTTCTGAGTAAGTTGTGTCAGCAACTTCCTCCAAACCTGAGGAGCTTCAGCAGCTCTCCTGCTGTGCCAGTTCTTGGAGCTGAGCTCACAGCTTGGCCACGCTGAGGAGCTGTTCTGCCACAGTCACTGGCATTGCAGATAGAGGGAACCAAAGAGGGGCAATTACTGCCTGTGGCTTTGGAGTGCTTGTTGGAGACCAGAATGGTCCAGAGCAGAGATGGCTTTGCCCCAGCCAAGGGACCACTACAGAATTTTAATCCAGAGAAGTGTGAGCTGTAGTAGGGGAGACAGAATTCCTCTCTTGCTTTTTGAACATTTCATTTTGGCCCACCCAAAGGCTGGGCTGGTTGCTGAATGACATTCCCACTGTATGCCATAACCAACCTGGGTAATGAGTGTGGACTGCTCCAGTTCCAGCAGTCATGGGCTCCCGGTGCAGCAACCAGCCAGCAGCACACCAGCTCTGCTGCCCTGGAAGACATCTGGGATGGACAGAACTAGATCATGGACTTAATGAACTCTGCAGACACCTTGGAGGGACAGCCATTGACTATGGAAATGATGTCTGTACTTATGTGTGTGTACATATATGCATACATATGTATGTAGCTGGACAATGTGGGAACTGGGCATGACAGAGCTGGTCTGTTATGATATGCAGTGGCAGTTTCCACCTAGGAAGTTTGGATGATATCTCCAAAATTTCTCCAAATAACTGGGCCTTCACATATTTCAGTCACGTAGATCTTGTACCTTAACTGTAAGCATGCAGCAAAAGTCTTGGTCACAGCAGCTACCAGCTGAGGAAACTCTTGCTGGCTCCACGTTTGTCTCACACCCCTGGAATTGCACCCCACATCCTGGAGTTTTGCACTTTCCCTCTCAGCTACATCCATTGTATCAATCTCCAGAGCCCAGTGTCAAAGCTTTAAACAGCCAGCAACTGCTCCCATACAGTTCTTTTAAAAAAAAGCCAGCCCTGCCCTTCCTCATCCTCTTGCAGCCTCTAAACTGCACCACACACAGGTCTTTGCTCTTTCTTTTCACTGTGTGCCCTCAGATTTTTTCACAGAATCTATGTCCAAAATTTAAAAAACTCCAGCAGCTGGTCTCACAGAGAAGATCCTTGTGAAAAACGAGATTCACTTTCTTAATAAATTATAAAAAGTTTAATATAAACAAAAAGACAATTCGGAGAAAAAGAAAATAAAGCAAAGGGTTAAAATGGCCAGGTGCCCTGGCGTGTTGCCAGGTCCACACCTGATATCTTTGGAACATTCTTTTTATCCCCTCCTGCTGTGAGGGTTTAATGCATATTCAAACTTTTCTAAGAAGCATTTTGCATGGTTATGCCCTGAACCCACCTTTTCAGAGCATGCTTTGTATGGTTTTTATTTTTGCTGATCATCATTTTATTTGAATTTGATTTCCTTTCTTTGCAAGCGGTCAGTGCTGATAACAGTCTGGGCCCCTCGTCCTGCCACTGGTGACAGCTGGGCTTCATGTCAACAGCCTGGTCCTGGCTGCTGATAACAGCCTGGTCTCCACTGTCCTGCTGATAACAGCTTGGGCCCCACTGTCTTTGCCCTCTGGGGTTTCTGTGCTTTGTACTGAGGGACACCACAAACTTCCTTTACACTTGTTAGCAAGAGAAAAAGTACATACCTAGCCAAAAAGTATTTAACATATAATATTCATCCTAATACTTGCAAAAGCCAATATCAGAATATGGATTTATGACATCCTGGAAGAGAGCCAGTGCTGGGCTATACCTTTCTTTTGTAACCTATAAATCCCTTCTTCAGGATCCAAGCCTGAAGCTCTCCACTAACTGCTCCCACTAAAGGTGCCAGGACAAAATTTGTCATTTTTGTTGGCTTTTACCTTCCCACTGTTGCCATTCAGAACTCCACCCTGTATCCCTGTGTACTTCCTAGACAATAAAATGTACTGTGACATTGCCTCAGAAACTCAAAAGGGCAGACCTGAAGTCAAAAGTGTCCAGACCTTACTGGCAAAATGTGCCAGGACAAAAAGAAATACGTTTATTTTGGAAGCCAAATGGCTCTCCCCAGTGTTCCTGGTGCAGGTAAGAGGTTCCCCAGGGGAAGTGAAGGCCAGCACCTGCTTTCTTTCATGGCACTTCCTGTGTGGGAGCAATCCACTCCCAGGAGCCCTGCACCAGAACGTGGTGCTGCCTCCAGTGTTGAATACATCCACCAGGGACTGCTCTAGCACAGAAGTTCTCTCGAAAGAGCTGCTGCTGGTTTGTACTTCCCTGGGGCAGCATCTCCTGCACCACCAACAATGGGGTGAGGTGCTTTCCATAGCAAATAAAGGCATCCTCATCCTCTTTCTGGAGCTCACCTCCAGTATTGGGGTACCAACTCCAAAACCGTGTATGTCCAGGGATCTCTTTCAGAGAAACCTTTCCAGGACAGAAAGCTCTTAGTGGTTTATACCTCCCTAGGGAGCCTTGTCATCCTTTCCTTTCAGGTGGCCAGCACCTGACAAGGACAAAGATGAATAAATGACTGCTTTATTTAAATTGACAGTGATAAGATGAACATGTAAAAAGATAAAAATGCAAAATGGCAAAACGACAATCTGATTAGAATTATTTACTACACAATAAAGTTGCTAATACAGTGCTCTATTTATTGCACCAATAATACAGCTAGCTTAATAACTATCAAATAGAGATTGATGTTACTCACCCATGTCACTGACCATGGGCAAGTCTCTCACTCAGCTTCCAGAGGTGTCCCTGAGGGGTGTTTCCACCCAAGGGATGGATCTTCATGCATCTAAAAAAAATATGATGAGAAAACCGGGACTGATCTTTTGTAGTACAAAGAGGTTGATTGTCCTGCATCTTACAGATTCTGTGTTGTTCTCAGCAGAACATGTTTGAGTCAGGTGTTACCAGCACTTTGGTTTCTGCTCATAACTTTGGTCTCTCACTTCCCTAGCAGGCTCTTCCACATCCCTGTTGATGCCACTTCAGTTGGGAGGAGCACCCTCATGAGGGACCTAATTTAAGAGAGTTTGGTCAAGCTGGTCTTGGCATTCTGCACCACTGTGTCCTACTAAACCCCCTGGTTTTTAATCTATCACCAAAGATTTGTAAATAAGACAAAGAAGGGGCTTTTTACAGCTCTCCTAGCCTTTCCAAATGGAACAGCACCAGTGTTCCTGTCCCTCATAATGCAGTTGCTTGTTCTTCACACCAGTCCTGTTGTCCCAGGAACAGGAGAGCTTCATCTCTGTCCCTTAGAGAGACAGTGAGTCCCCTCTGGAGCTGTGTCTCCAGCTCCAATGCCTGCATTCCCACTGCTTCCAGCTCTCTCTCTCTCTTTGCTGACTGGTTTCTAGGTCTGCCTCCTATCCAAGTTTTCATCCATTATGTGTCACCTTAGGGCAAATGGAATCTCACTAGAGAAGTGGGAAATCGGGTGGACGCAGCAAAAGCGCTCTCCCACCTTTGAGGAAGTCATGAAGGTCAGCACAGACTTTGCATTTAAGTGAGAAAAGGCCTTCAAGAAAAGAAGATGGCATCTATCTACTTAGATGTTCTTGCTTCAACAGTCTGGAAATTATTGAGCCCAAGGTCTGGGTAAGAAGCATCCATCCCACCCCTTCACTGCCCCACCAGCCCCGTGGTTCTGTGCTTGCTCTGCCATGTAACCCTGCCCCTCACTTAATCTGCTTATTAAAAGCATTTGCCCAATTTTTCTGATGTTGCAGCCCCCTCCACTCATCTGCTTCACTGCTTTCTCCAAGGGACTTCCTTTCTCAAAGAAAATAATTTCTTTGCACTTTTTGGCCTCAGCTTCTGGAGTTCTGTGTTTTTTGCTGTGCGCCCAAGTGTTTTAAGAAGGAGTAAATATTCCATATGAAGGAAAAGGGGAATTACATGCTCCCATGGGCTTCAGGCAAAAAAGAAAAATTTAAAAAGTGCAACTGCTTGGGAAGTCTCATCATTTTAGGTCATTTGTGTTACCTTGGCATTTCCAGTCTCCTCCTGCGATGGTGGAGGTGTTTTGCCCTGCACTTTGATTGCCCTCACCCCTGGATGTCTGTGGGACGGTTCCAGGCCCCACTGTCACCCACCTCCTGTCCTCTGCTGTCACCGCCTGGGTGTGCGGTGGCCACGCTGGCTCACTGGGCCAATAAAAGCGAGGCTGTCCAGGTGGATGGGCACAGGTGTCCCCTGCTGTCCTCAGCTGTCACCCCGGTGCCACTCGGCCCCGTCCAGGGACCCGCCTGGCACGCTCAGCCCGTGCGGGGACAGCCGGACTCTGCCCCGGGGCTGCCCCTGCATCTCCCGAACACCTCCCATGTGACTCCGGGAAAGAGGCTTTGGCCACACCTGTGCTACTCACAGCTGTCTTCGTCTGTCAGCAGGAAGCAGGGAGGAAAGAAACCAGGGCAGGAAGGAGAGAAAAGGAGGAAGAAAAGAGAGCAGGAAGGGGAGGACAGGAGGAAGAGAGAGAGAGGGAGAGGTAACGAGGCTGCATTCAGCAGTGAGGAGCAGAGTGGCCGATATCGCCCTGCCAGAAGCTTCCAATGTCCTCCTCAACCTCCACCAGCGCTTTGCCCAGCGGCCTGGCGGTGCTGACGACCTTCCCAGATGTGCTCTTCATCCCTGAAATCGTGAGTGCTGACTTTTCCCTGGGGAAGGGCTGTGGCTGCTGGGTGGGCATTCAGCACGGGTTATGCTGCAACTGTCCGGGGGTGACACTTGTCCCCAAATACATGGCTCAGGACCAGCGCCAGACCAGAGCCACAGGGGCTGGGGGCAGCTCACCCTGGGAGAAAACCACAGGGCGTGAGGCTGTGAAGCTCTCCTTTAGTCTTAAAATCCTTTACATTTGTCTGGTGCCTTTGAAAAACTTTGTAATGTCCTGCCTGAGAAAACGGCAGGGGTTGCCGGTGGGTTTAAAGTAGGTTGCTAAATTGGGCCGGTTAATTAACCGGAAAGGTGATTTTAGCGGATGGTACAGGCAGAGGATGGCTGCTCGCTTGGAGCGGGGGCTTTGGGACGAGCTGAGGAAATTGTTTGCATCAGCAAAGAACCCAGCCAGCCGAGGTTGCACTGCTCCTTGGCAGCATTCCCGAGCTGCAGGTGTGGAGCTGCTGGACCTGGGCGTCTGGGGGAGCAAAGGGTGAGCAAACACCTTGTAACTTCATTCCACATTGTAACTTCATTGAGCAGAGTGAGATCATAATCTCAATGGTTTTGGCAATGTGGTTAAAAGCATTTACTCTGAGCACAGGTTATAAAACAAAATGTCTCAACTTGAACTTTTTCCCTGTGTCCTCTGCCCCACACAGTGGAGGAGCTTGGGAGGCTTTTTTCCAAATTCTGAGTGCCTTGGTCCAGCACTGAAAGCTCTGGCTGATTATTGTAGCATGACATTCTGATAATTCCATGCTAAAAACTTTAGCTTTGTCATCTGGCACCAAAACCTTTCCTGTCCCCCAGCTTGGTCCACACTCCTGGGATTGGCAGCATTTCCTGGTGATAAAAATGTAGCAAAGAGGATATAGAGAAAGGCTTTGCTTCAGCCTCCCCAGTTGTGCTCTCCTGACAGCAAGGTCCAGGTTTCCTGCAGGTGCATGAAGGAGGATGTCAAGTCCCTGTGGCAGACACCTGCCAGCCACCCCTGCCACTGAGTTGTGTTAGTCCTGGGGCTGAGCCTGCTGCTGGCCTCAGCAACCTTATTCCCCTTGAATTGTTTGTTTGTAATCCCTGTCTCCAGGGGATTTGGTAGGGCAGCTGGCTGAAATGAGCACCCTATCCTTTGGTTTGGGTAAGACCTGGAAATATGCATCCTGAAGGCCTAAGAAACACCCAGGAAGGAGGAATGCTGCGTGACTGGATTTCTTCTCCAGGAAGACTCTGGGCTGTGCAGCTGTGTGACCTCTGCCGTGTACAAACGAGGTGGCTGCCTCGAAACACAGCATTCAGAGGGTTAAAGAGTTTCTCATTCCTTAGTGGAATCTCAGGTTGCCTGCCACGGGCCAAGAGGGTAACAAAACAAAACAAAATTGGCATTTCAAATGGTAAGAGAGTTGTGAAATTTTCAGAAGATCCTACCTGCAGCTCAGATGATTGCCACATTTGCATGGGCTGATTAAGAGCCACCATTTCTAACCTGTGAGGCTCAGTTTAGTTCTTGTAATCTATTTAATTTGGAGAACTTTCTGCACATATGGGTGCCCAGACCTATGTGGAAAAGCTGAAATGAGCTGAAAGCAGGTATGTTTGCTTTGTAAAAGCTATTTAAAAGATGAATTTTTTTCTTAGACTTCTGTCCACATCCTGCTGTGAGTTATTGAAAGCCTCTCAATCCTTCCTTCCTTTTTATGAGTCTTCACCATAAAATCAAAGTCAATAATCAAACGTCAAACAGACTTTTCTGAGTGAGTAACCACAGTCTGCAGGAAGGGGAGATGGTGAGTGGTAGGAAGTGAGCTGTGGTATTTCTTTCCCCAGCCTCATATCTCACCATAATTGGTGCTTGATTTTGGAGCAGCCATTACGTTTTCCCCCAGGATTTTTAGCTGCAACACACTCATTTTGTCAGCACATGAGTGATTAAAAGGACTGGATTAGTGTCCTACCAAGTGTCAGCCTTTGGTTGTTACAAGAGGGACCAGAACAGCAGCACTTTGGAAGAACCATTTTCACTCAGGTCTTTGCCACATCTCAAACACATAATTGATATAACGTGTCAATTTGCATAATGGCACCAACCAGCTTTCCTGCAGCTGTGGGGTGACACAAATGATGTAACACTTTCTAAGTTATCATAAATCAGAGACTGGAAGGAAATGGAAGTGCCATGGAAATGGAAATAAGTATGAGCTGGCACTTGGATGCTGACAGGGACACAAGGATCAGAATGACCTTAGAGTCAGCAAGGCTCTCCTACCTCTGGACATTTATCTGAATCCCAGACTGGCCAGTGGTGAGGGATAGGTGCCCACAGCAGCACTGTTCCACACAGTGTGGGTTCAGCTGTGGAGCTTCTCATCACAGGATGCTGCACAGATTAAACTTGGCACAGGTCCAAGAAACAACTGGGCTGATGTGTGGCACAGAAAAACTACTGAGAGCACTTCGGTGCAAAGGCACCACTCGTGCTCCCAAGGCTGGCTGAGAAGGTCCCACCTGCTCCCACACCTGGGACCAGGTGCTGGGACCAGGCTCTGGTGTAACCAATGAAGGATGACCCAAAGAGCTGGAGCAGCAATACCAGCTTCCTTTCCCAAGCAGAAGGTGGGAGCCTCAGGCACCTTTCCCCTACCGAGAATCAAACCTATCCTCAGCCTGTTCTCTCAGAGTGATATTTTCATGTGGCCTTTGTGAGGGCAGGTGTCTGTGCTGTTTGTGCAGGTGAGCTGGGTCTGACACGCTGCGTGTGAAGCAAACACACCTGTCCTAAATCAGCCTCCCTGTTCATCAAAGCCAGCCCTCAGAAGGGTGTGAACCAGCCTCCTGAGCATACTGGTGTAGGGAGGGTGTGAGTGGCAGTGGCACCAGGAGGCAGAGAATCAGTGAGGGACTTTTTTGGGTCAGGATCATTAGCAGATGCTTGCAGTGAAATTCCCAGTTTCAAATGGAGGCTGTGAGGAACTCATGGGCTGTTTCCACGTGCAGTGCCAGAGGCGTACATGACTTTTGGCTCTGCTCTGGACAAGTCATTTTATCCCACACTCACCCTGTCCCCCACTTTGACTTGCAGATCTTTGGGGGCCTTGTGTGGATCCTGGTGGCATCCTCGGAGGTTCCAGACCCCATGCTGCAAGGCTGGGTGATGTTTGTCTCCGTGTTCTGCTTCGTCATGTCCATCTTGCTCCTGTGCCTCTACCTCTGTGGGGCTCACGGCGGCGGCGGCTGCTGGGTCACCTTGGTACGTGCCTGTGGCAAAGCCTCCCCTGCCTGGCTGTGCCCTGCAGAGCGGGGTGCACTCCAAACTGCAGGCTGGGGATGGCTGTAAGGGCAGTGTGGCCCCCTTGGAGGTGACTGTGTGATCCTTGTTCCTCAGGATGTCATCTGCCAGGGGACAGCAGCGCTGTTCTACCTCAGCGCCGCTGTGCTGGAAGCCTACCTGACCTACGCCCTTGGAGTGCTGCTCCCGGGACAGAAGTACAGGGAGAACATTGCTGCTGTGGTGAGTGCCTGGCAGGAGGGCAAGGAACCGTGGCTCTGGAGTGGCCTCAAGTGCAAATCCTTATTTGCACCAACAGTTTGGGGAGGGGGGAGAGAAACCAGTCGCTGTCTCACCATTTATGGATGTCCCCAGGTCTGTGGCACATCACGAGGCGTGTGCTCTGTGCTGGAGAAAATTGACTGGCTGGTGTGTCTTTCCATCACAGGTATTTGCATTCGTGGCCACCCTGGTTTATGTGATCCACAAGGTGTTCTCGCTCCTGAGGTGGAAATCATCCTGAACAACCCCAGGAACAACGACTGCCATCTCCAGGCTGGGTTTGGGTTTTGTTTTTTAATGTATAGCCTATAAGCAAGCAGCTTTTTATGTGGGATCTTGGTGATGAAGACAAGGAGCCTGCCAGAGAAAGGAATATGGCACAATCTGTTTCCCTTCAATATCTTACAGGCTGGGAACAGTTTGATGCTGGGGCCAAAATAAAAAAAAAAAAAAAAAAAAGCCATCCAGTTTAAAAAACATAATATAGTTGGGTTCAAAGGGCTAAAATATCTTTGGACTATACCTTTATGTGTCCGGGGTTGTTACTGGTATCAGGGGAAAAGTGACCAACAAGCACTGAGGAGCACAAGTGTGAAACGGTGTCATTTTAATTGCTGCGTGCCCATTTACATCTGTTCCCCCCCTAAAGCTGCTGAACAAATTAATATTTTCATGCAGTTTCTGAAAATGCCTTCTCTGACTTGCGATGAGCAGTGGGGACAATATTTAACTTGGCTCAGGAGCAACGTGGATCCTTGCAGCTCCTGAAGGGTGCTGCTGAATTCTGAGGCACGACCAGGAATTACCACTGCCTTTGATCCCCCTACGAAGCACAACCTGGAAGGGGCCCAGTAGGCTGTAGGAGAATTCTTTGGGTGATCAGAATCAAATCCTCAATAAGCAGAGGCAATCAACTCCTGCTTTTGGTGAATGGCTGCTCGCTCACACACTGCCATGGTGTCACTAATAAAGATGGGTTTGCTGTGATTTGGAGAACGGGTGAGTCCTTGCTGCTCTTTTTCCCTTTGCTGCACCCAGGCACAGCCCCAGGAGCTCTGCACCCTGACAGGGCAGTGCCACCACAGGGGTTGAGTGAGTGGCTATGTGGAACTCAGTTGCCAGCTGGGGTTAAACCATGACATTGAATTAATTAAAATGGGGTTTAGACCCAGGAAGGGATGTTTTCAACATGTTAGAGGTGCCTAAAGAACAGTGGTGCCAAATCATCTCTTCCAGCTTGTGGAGCAAAAAATGCTTCCATTTTAAGTCTGAAGTTCCTGGATAACAACAAGGACTAGAGCACAAGAGGGAAATAAAATTTGACTTAGAGGCTCCTCTGTTGCTCCATATCCAAGGAAACTTTTGACCTGTGACCATGGGTTTGGTTTGAAGCTTTTTAATTGCAAACTAAGGAAAACATTTGTGGGGTTTTTTTTCCTCGCTGCAACCAGCCTGACTTGTTTTGCTTGTATTGCTGTGACAACAGGGAACTGGTTGCAACAGAGGTGAAAAGAGAAATCCCTTTTCAGAGCAGGGAGGGAACTCAAAGCCACTTGGGACAATGGCACATGGCTCTGAAGTTCAACATCCACCTGTTGAAACTGGTTTCCCATCATCATGGGGTGTGTGTGGGGGTGCCCAGGTTCTATTAACGCCCCTGAAAGTGACATTGGAACACAAAGATGCCTTTCTGCTTGGATGTGTTTACAAAGGCAGGGATCTGCAGCCCCACCTTGGGCCTTGGAATGAGCTGTGTCTGTTCCTCCTGCACCCAGCTGTGCCCAGGCCCTGTGCACCCACCTGTCCCTTCACATCCCTGTGCCTTGTGGCCATCACAGTTACAGCCCATGGCTTGGCACGGCCCCACTCTCATTCCTTCTGCCTTGCTTTGCCCTTTGCTTTCCCCTTGCCTGCCATGCACCAGTTCACACCAGTCTTCACCGCTCCCCCTCCGTGTCCTTCTGTCCCCACCCTGCTTGTCTCCTCCACAGCATCAGCCCAGCCGTGCTGGAAGCCAGCACCGGGGAACGGCAGCCGGGCGCTGCTGGCATGGCCGTGCCCATCGGGGCAGGGCCGGGCAGATGGAAGGGACCCCCCACCAGAGGGTCAGGGATGAACTGACAGAAAACAGAGCTGGAACTTTGGTGCCCAGGCGGCGTGACCCCGAGTTAGGCAGCTGAGCAGGGTGAAGGAGTGTCCCTGCTCGGCACAGGGCCCCAGCAGGGGACAGTGACACAGGGACAGTGACACAGGGAGGGGGTAGCTGCTGAATTGCAGCAATGTGCACCTTCCCTGCACAAGGTGAAGAAGAGGAAATGACACGAAAGAGGTTCATCATGCCCAGCTTTCCTGTCATCTCAACACAGCCCTGAAGACAGACATGTCCTGGAAGCTGGGCAGCCCACGGGAGCTGTGTAGAAAATGGCACACCCCCAGCGCTTCCTGAAGGGAAAGATGCTGCCTGGAGCTCAGAGAATCTCCCAGGACTTACAGCCCATGTGTGCAGCACATCTCTTTCCCACAGAGAGCCCCAAGGGCAGCACTGACCCGTGAATTTGCTGTCACTCTGCTGAAAACATTGGGCATGATGGACACTGCAGGCTAGCAAGCCTTTTCCCTTGGGGATACTTCCATGGGGTCAGTGGCTGACTGGCAGGGCTCCCCAGGACGTGGGAAGGCTGGTCCCTGCACTTTGCTGAATGCAGACACCAGTCCCTGCCTGCAGAGCTGCTCCCAGCCTGGCCCAAAATGTGGGGCTGCTCCATCCCGTGCCCTGCATTTGCTCAGGAATTCCCAGATCCCCCCAGAGGGGTATCCTTCCATCACTGGGATTCCCTTGCAGATGTAACTGGGTGGAGCAGCCCATTTGAAAAGCCACAAATGAGGCTTTGTGTCAGAGCACCTACAAGTCCCCCTCACACTGCTGAAACACTGGGCCTGTTGTGCCCCTGCAGCCATCCCCAGCTCTCATCTGGTTGTGTGAGTGCAATTCTCATCTCTGCTCTTCTCCAGCTTCCTCAGCAGGACAAGGAGGGCTGCAGGCAGCTGCTCTAGAGAGCCAGGCAATTACATGCTAGTTAAACCAATCTATGCACTTGAAGGCAGGCAAAGCCTCAGCTCCTATTAAAAACAAGAATGCAGACATATTCATTAACTATGCCCAGATTGTAATCTTGGTTGCTCTTGCTTAACTAAGTGGTTTAACCACGACTTTAACTGTTCTCCAAATATTTGCATATTGGATACCTTGCCTCCAGCAATGCAATGAGTTAGGAGAACTTCCATCTCCTCCTGAATTGCAGGAGAAGAATTTGATTTTTAATAGAAAATTATGGCCAGCTCCATGGAAAATGCAGGAATTTCTCATTTTACAGCCAGCTCTGTCTGTGAGCAATGAGCAATCTGTGTCCTGGGTAGAACACCTACACAAGTCCCTCTGTTAATATGAACAAACCTGTGGGAACAGTAAAACCACAAAAGATTAATTTTATGTAGGGACCTAAGCTGAACAGCAGAGATGCCAGCTGAACATGAGCACACATTCCCCAACAGCAGCTTGACGTGCTGGTGACAGGGAACTTTGCAATCTGAACACTTGGCAATCCCTATTGAAGGTATATTTTGACTTAGCTGGCAAACAGGAAAAAAACCTTCATCCCACTGCTCAGCAGGCATGGCCTTGGAATTAGAATTTTCATTGCAAGAGTGAGATAAAACTCAATTATATTCACCCTGCCTGTCTGTATATACACAACTGCTGTCTTTAGAAACCTGAATTGAAATCAGTGTAACACATTGCTCCTAAATGTCTTTAACATCAGAATTCCAAATGTAAATTCCCAGGCTTGTCCTGAAGGATTTGTACAGTATTCTCTCCATACTAACAAAAGAGGTGGCCCAAGCATCTTTTGGCATTTGGGGAAATGCCATGACAGGCACTCACAGAGGGGGAGGCACAGAATTTAACCCCTGAGCCTCAGCAGTGAACAGAGGGTGCATGCATCACCTCCCACTACTGCTGCTCGCTTCAGCATCTCCTAGAACCAGCGTTCTGCAAAAAAACAAAAACAGAAAAATGGACCCAAACAAACCCACTCTGATGATTCTTTATTGCTTTCACAATCTTGTATTTTCAACAGTTTCCCAAGAACTTGTGAAAGGAACATGGGAGCTCTCGATTACAAACCATCTTCTGGAACGGAGTCAATGCAGGCTTGAAGCCGAAGACACGTTCACTGTTTCCATCTGAACATTCCCACTTGGACAGTGGTCAGGGAATTGTAGGAAAGCAAACAGTGCTCCTGGATGGCAGCAGTGACACAGATGGCACGAGACAGCTCCTGCTGCCCTCCCCTGAAACTCAAGCCCAGACACCCTGTCTTGAGCCAGGCTTTCCCAGCTGCACCTGAGCTGGAGCCACAGAGGGACCGAAGCTGTCAGCACGCCGCCCGTCTGACACTTGCCCAGGGAGATTTCAACATTCCCTGGGCTTCTTTCACCTCCCTCCACTCCAGCTTTGTGTTTGGAACCTCATCCTCAGGCTCAGGCTCCTCACGGACAGTCCCCTCGGGCAGGGCCACCACGATGGGCAGAGGGCCCTGCTCCTCCCGGAACTCCACCACGTAGAGGCTCTTCTTGTTTGCCAGCTGCTGGTGAGTCTCCTGGCAGCAGGACAGGGAAAAGGCAACCAAAACAATGATGCACAGTGTGGCTTTACTTCAGGCAAAAATCTACATGGGATGTGGGGCAGGGGAAAAAGATCCCAAAAAGTAATTTCCTAAGAAACAGTTTAAGCACTGTGTAAATGAAAGACTTGTCAGGCTTATCTTACTGGGCAAAAATTCAGATAGCCAGACCTCAGATACACTGATCAGCCCTACAGTGTCATCCCAGAGGAACCTGCTTCTGGAAAGATGTATCCTGCTCATAAACATGCCTGTTGGGATGTTAGTACTGTGCAGAACATTTTTGTTTTTATGTGGATATAAATTTTGCTGTGACAACAGAAAAGTGCCTGTTACTGCCCAGACAGTGGCATTAGCTAACATAAAGATATAAATGTAACATTATTTTCAACTACACCTCTCCCTTGCCTACAAGGTGTTTTGATAACACTCAGGTTTTACAGTGTTTACAGGTGACAGGAAATTTTTCCTACTCAGGGCAGTGAAGAAAACATATCAAGTGCATAATTCCAAAAGCAGTAATTTATACAGCAGGCCTTTCTTCTGTTCGTTCTCTGGAAGATTCTCAGAGACAATGACTGAAAATACAACACCAGGCTCCCTCAAGTCTGATTGCCCTGAGGTACTGCTAAGCTGTGAGGTCTGTGACACTCACCAGGCAAAGAGGATCACAAGCCCCTCACCTCCTGAGGCTGAACTGATGACATTGGCCAGGACAGGGTGACAGCCTTGACAGCTACAGCTCTGCAAGGCTGCACTGGGAATGGAAGCAGCCAAACCCTGGCAGCCACCAAAACTGCAAACAAATGGGATAACCAGGAATTTCCAGAGGGTTGACTCATCCTGAGGCTGGTGTGCAAAGGAAGTAGGATGAAATGGTGCATGTTGGAGCTTTTCCATCAATTCCAGGCAGCTGGCTCAGACAGACATCTCCACTGTGAGCACCTCCCTGACTGACTTCAGAGATCTCAATTACAAGAAGCAGTAGAAGCAGCTGGGGCTTCAGCCCTTGTGCAATGAGAACTTGGAACACAAAAAGCAGCAGCAACCAAACCTGGCCCACAATTCCCTCTGCCCAGGATTTTTCAACAGTCACCAAAACCACACCAAATGAAAGCCCAGGAATTCAGATGTCCCCTGCAGACACCTGGCTGTGGAACAGGCAGAGTTACAGCTATTCCTGACTGGACAACTCCATGAAACTGCTGAGGAATTACCCCCTTTGCTGATTTTGTTTGCTTTTTGTAAGATTACTTTATTTTAAACCTGGAATATAAATTGTTTTCCCACAAACCATTACAACATCCATCCCCTTCTGTCCCCAAACCCAATGGGCACCAGGAGTGCACCCACCTGTAAGGTCAAGCCTCTAAAGAGAGCTCTGGTGATGTTAATCAAGTTTTTGGATCCAGTGACCTTGGCATACATGTCCTTAATGCCAATTAGCCTGCAGATGGTGATAATGGCTCGGTGGCAATGCAGCCCATACCCTGGGGAATAAAAAAAAAAACATAAATGAGCATTGTGTGATTATTTGTAAGCACACAACTTACTCAGAAGAGAGCACTGAGATCTCTTCTTCACTATTTTTGTTACCCAGCATGTTAGAACACATTAGATGTTAAAAATGACTCCAGGGGCTGTGCAGAGGCATCACTTCCCCTTTCCTGGCCCAGCAATGAATGATTATACTTTGTCATGATTTTAGTGGCACAGAGTGAAGGAGAAACAAACACATTTCAAAATCCACAAACACAACAGAGGTTTATGTGTCATCTGCATCCATCTCCATCACAGAGATGGAGATTATATCAGCTCCAATGCATAACTGTAGTACATTGGCATTAATTGCAAACAGTTTCTTAGACTTGCTAGGTTTCAGTGGAGAAGTTATTTTTTTGAGGAGTCTACTTTTACTCCAGAGAGGTTTGTTTCACATGGCTTAGCTCTAGTGATCTTTAAAAACTGAAGGACAGTCTTGCTGCTGCTGAGTAGAGGACACAAAAAGAAATACATCCTTGGGATCAAATGGCTGGAAAGCCACAGAAAAGGGCTAGAATGTTTATTCTAGTGAGGTTATCTGATTGGAGACCCTGTCAACTAGGAAACTGAGGGAGAAAGGGGAAACCAGAAACAAAATAAAACCCAAAGAGACATGGAAAAGTAAAAAACACTCCTCCTTAACTGATGAGCTATCAGGAAACTTCAGGTGCCACTTCCAGGAAGATCAAACTGACTTCACAACCACCAAGGCTGTAAAGGAAGGGAGACCTGGAGGGGGAAGGGTGTGGGAATTTATAGCTCTATACAAACCCACCAGTGGGTGGAGCAGGACCAGGGCCCACACCTTGGTAATTTGGAACTGGAGGAATTACACTTAGGAAGGCTGATAGAGCTCCCACCAGTGCAAAAGGGACAAATCCCAAATTGCAAGAGCAAAGCCATGTCAGCAACAGTAGGTATTTGTAAAGAAAAATGACTGATCATTTTCAACATTTAAAACATGGTAGACTAGACACTACTTAAGCTCATCAAATAAATACCACTCAGTAATTGTTAAAACTTCAAAACTTAAACTTCTTTTATTACCTTTGTTTTGTTTCTTCATGCGGATTTTTGTCCTTTTAAATTTCACAGAAATGTCGTGGTAAACTGGAGAGGGGAAAAAAAAAAAGGCATTACAGATAAATTCCTCCTTCTAGAAAAGCTTTAGCTAGTACCTTTTTTTTTTCTGAACTGTGAAGCTTGCTTTACTCTCCCCTGACTTCTTTAAAGCGGAGGATTAGTCTAGGTAAATTTCTGGAATAGATTATGAGTGTTGAAATACCTGTGAATACTATGCTACTATTGAAAAATAGGTAGGTGTGCCTCCAGTGAGCCTCATTTGGTTTTGAACTGAGCTCACATGATACAATTTAACTCGTATTTTTTTAGTAATCTAGCTTTTAACCTAAGATTTCCCCCAAGGCATCAGCATTCTTGGATTTTCCACACAGAGTACTAAAAAAAAACACTACCAGGAAACATCAGGCTGACCCTCCAGTCCAGGTTCCCCCTGGCTGCTGGGTCAGCACACATGGACTGAGTCACAGGGAATCATCTCCTCTGACACAGAAAGGGGAAAAGCACAGGAGTTCACTGTAAAGAAAAATGCCCCGACAGTATCTGACTCCCTTAACTCAAACTGTGCCAGAAAAGATCTAATCTTGCTATTAAGAGCCTGAAATACTATGCATTAAGTATCCAAATTTTAAGCACAGAATCATGGAATTGTTTGGGTTGGAAAGGACCTTTTAAAGGTCATCTGGTCCAACCCCTCCACAATGAGCAGGGAAACCTTCAACTAGACCAGGCTGTCAAGAATTGTAATACAATGCATCACATCAGAAAAACTTTATTTAACATTTTTTTATACTTTGCAAATAGTTGCAAGCAGCTGGTATACTCAGTGCTCACACTGAAAGAATAATACTTACTTGTGTGGTTCTGATACAGCTCTACGAAGTGCAAGGAGCTTATTGCTTTATTCTTTGCCTAGGGAATAAAAGCAGAAAACATTTTTCTTCTTGAATTCTTCTGCTAAGCCATTTGCAGTTTACCCTTATTCAGTAATTAGATGTAAAAAAAGAAAAACAACTCAGGAAAACAGATTTGCCACATCTAAACTCTATGGAAATGAAAATATTTAGTCTGGAGGAGGCTCAGGGGAGACCTTACTGCTCCCTACAGACACCTGAAAGGAGACTGAAGTGAGGTGGGGGTCAGTCTCTTGTCCCAGGTAGAAAGTGATAGGATGAGAAGAAGAATTGCCTCCAGTTGTGCCAGTGAAGGTTTAGATGGGAAAAATGTCACCCCTGAAAGGGTTACTAGGCACTGGAACAGGCTGGCAGTGAAGTGGCTCAGCCACCATCCCCAGAGGTGTTGGAGAGATGTGCAGACAGGGCTCTGAGGGACATGGACTGGGGGTGGACTTGGCAACAGCTGGACTGGATGATCTTAAAAGGCTTTTCTAACCTAAATCATTCAGTGGTTATCAAGAGAGACAAAGCAAACACATGGATTTACTTCTTTGCAAAGACTACAAATTATACTGATTATTAGGGGAAAAACCCGTAAGTGTAATTGTCATCAAGAAAAAAAATTCAACCAACATACTTTCCTTAAAGCATTCATCCTGTCACCTGCCTTCCCTATTGCAAAACCTGCAAGACAGAAAGAGGCATTTTATTGCTGAGAAACAGATGATGTAGATGACCTTTGGAAAGAAAAGTGGAAAAAAATAGAAAATTTCACAGCCATGTTTAGCATTTAAATTTCTGCTCCAGTGCACAGATGATACTCAGAAAGTGGTTCAGAGAAAATCACAAACAGTTTAGGAGTTATGAACACCTAACTTTTGGATGCCAACTGCTTGTCAAAGGGGAAAAAAAAAAGGTTTACGCTGTTATTGTGTGTTTGACCGAACTTTGTTTCAAACAATTGAGTAGTGGTGTTCTTCAGACAAAAGAAACAGTCCACTCTCTTTAAAAATAAAGAAGGGAATGAAGAAAAAAAGCCTGGGACAACTTCAGTTCCACCATTTAGGACATCTGGATTACAGTGATAACACATTCCATGAAGAAGCTTTCCAAAGGAGAGGCAGGAAGAGTTTTTTCAGAGCAATACATCTTTCTGCAAGAGAGCCACACCTTCCTCCTTGCTTTATAAACTTTCCTCCACTCCCAAGTGCAAGCAAAATTCAGCTGGAGGAACACACGAGACCTTGAATCTTTCACATAAGCAAAGTTCAGCAAAACTCTGGCTGACCATGAATACAGCTGTCTCATTACAGCTCCCACACAATATGCCATCATCAGCTGTTGCCTTGCACATACAATAAAAGCACATACCTGCAGCCCCTTTACCATTCCCAACAGCCACTAAGGCACGTACTGATTTTTTCCGGCCTTCCTTTGCCTTCATACAAAACACATTTCTCACCTGAAGAAAAAAATCAACACAAGGCTTCTTGTTATTGCACATAGTCCAAATGGGTTGGGTATTGTTAGCTTTTCTTATTTATTTTTAAAGAGAGTCAAGTTTGCCAAAAACTGTAGAATACACTTAAAATATCTATACTGTCTTTGTCAATGGGTAGCATCTGCAGTGGGACAGAGGCTTCAAGGCATTAAATACATAAAGGTTGTTAAAAATCCACACTCAGAGACAAAGTTTCCTCAGTGCACCTCAATGAAAATAACCCTTGCTGTGTTCAGGTGCACAACAGATAATGCTCGAGTGCTGCCAGCTTCATGTGTGATTTCAAGCATGATGAGAAAACATGGGGAAAAAATGGAAAGTAATACTAATATTGAGAAAGCAACAACAATATTGAAGTGCCCCCCATATATTTTAACCTATTTTAGAAGCACTCTCAGGAGCTGCTCCAGGTCTGTTGTTGCTTTACATGAATTAAAACTTAGGACTGGAATCTACTTGCATGCTGCAGAAGGCAGTCTCATTACAGAGATGACAGCTGCTGAAAAGGACATTCCATTCAAGACAGGGGAAGAAGAAGGAAGTAGCCTGAAGCTGAGTCAGAGGAGGTTTAGGTTGGATATCAGGAAAAGGTTTTTCACCCAGAGGGTGGTTGGGCAATGGAACAGGCTCCCCAGGGCAGTGGTCACAGCACCAAGCCTGACAGAGTTGAAGAAGCATTTTAACAACAATCTCAGGCACTTGGTGTGATCCTTGGGGTGTTCTGTGCAAGGCCAGGAGCTGACCTCGATGCTCCTGGATGGGCCCCTTCCAACTCAGAATATTCCATAAGCAAGTGACTGCTTTACAGGCCCCCACCTTATATGGTCTAACGTACCCCAAAGTGGAAAAGAGACAGATGTACAGGTGGGAGGGAGAGCATGTTCTGGGAAAAGGGAGGACAACTTGACCTAGAGAATGCAGAATGTGGCAACAGGTCACTAAAACAATGAGATAAGGGGAAGAGACTGGTTACATGTCAGCCCAAACCAGCTTTGGACTGCTGGGGTTTAGAAATACTTCAGATTCTGTCCTTTGGTGAACCTGGCTCATTTTGACGTGAAAACCACACCTCTGAAGCTGAGGCTGGTGTGAGTGGAGACCTCTAACAACAAACATGAATTTAGAATGTGCTGTGCCCTTAAATCCAGGTGAGAGACAGCTAAGCAAGGAGCAGCTTAGCCAAGAAGTGATGTAGATTCATTATGCAGAACTGTAAATAATCAAGCTGTATAAATATGTTTGCATTTTTGGCTTTCAGCGTGCTAGCTTTACCCACAGCACCCCTGTTGGAGCAGAACTATAAATAAATCAAATAGCTCGACTGTGTGTGGATTGGCTTCTTGCACACTGGGTGAGAGAATCCAATTTTGGGACAACAATCTCAGATCCTTTGTCCATCTGTTCTAGTTCCCTTGGTTTTGCTTCTGTATTGAACTAAATGTTTATTTAAATACAGACATTTATTGCTGTTTATATGCTGTATGTAACACATGAATTATATATAATGTATAAAAAGGTAATACATAGCATATATAAAAACCCTTTTCCCTTTATGTAACCCTTCAGCAAGCTACTCTAGTTGTAGTGTTATACATCTGAAAGTGGCTTATTAGAAAATACTTGGTCATGGTTTAAATATTCTTAAGAAAATTCACCATAAACAATCCAAACAAGAAACCCCAACAATCCCCCCCCCCTAAAATTCCAGTGCCTTCACTAGGTACAGATTATGGTTAGAGTTTTGAAAATTTCACCTTGCTTTCATTAAAATAAAGATGCTGTTTGATTCAAGGTGCCCATACATTCTAGAGAAGACTTTAAAGAAGTATCAGCCTTGCCAATTGCTTATTCCAATCTATTTTCCTTTCTTCAAACTCATTGCTGACAAGAACAAGCTAAAAAACCACGCCCCATAAGATGAAAGTGCCTGTGTAAATGGGCTATTCAGAGAAAATGCAAAATAATAATGGAAGAAAAGAGAGCGAAGCAGAGTCATCTCCCCAGGAGCATCAAGAGAATACTATTTTTGCTTTGCACACACTTTTATCTTCTGTTGACAATCTCAGTAGGTACCTGTACAAAAATAGAGTCAGCATATCAAAAATAAAGCATGTGAACAGTGAAAACTGTTCATGGATTATTCCACTCCCTTTCCAGAATGTGGCAATAAAGACACACACAAGGAGCTTCTCTGCCACTCTTTTAAAACAGCACAGCCTCTGAAAAGTGACTGAAACCAAGACACAACCACCTCTTATCAGATTGCCACTCAAGTTAGATTGAAAGCACATTTTTAAATTTTGAAAGCAGATGCAACACATGCTCAGCCTAAATCACAATGCACCTCAAATTAACTGTCTCCTTGTATCCACCATCCAGTGGTGAAACACTGCAAACTCAGCCTTCTTTCTAGAACTGAGGGAAGAGCAGCACCTCAAAACCAAAATGAAACCACCCCAAACATTTATTAAGAGGAGAAATGACCATGTGGAAGTAAGTTAAGCTCTAAGAAAGGCTGCTAAACATTATTATGCTTTCAGCTGTTGCACTTGGTTAGAAAAAGGGTCAAAATCCAACACTTCCTTGGAGGTTTTGTTTCTGTAAAAGTCGAATGAATGACTGGCCAACTTGACTGCCCTTGGGAATCCCTCCATTCTAGAAATCCTGTTCTAGTCATGATTTCTAGGAAGCTGCCACCTCTAGGCCACTCCTGACACTGCCACTCTTTTGCTGCTGTTGTGCAGAGAAGTGGCTGCACAGAGTGATCCCCTCATGGGATAAAAGCCTCTGGTCCCAATACTTCTCCAAGGTGCAAGGGAAGTCAGGTAAAATGAGAGCAGGCTGCAGCACTGAAGGAAAAGCACTTCCATGCAAATGAGCCTAGAGAGGGTCAGGGGCACAGCTAAAAGGTTTGGGAATACAGTTATCTAAAAGAATTGAGTAATAAACTTGTCATTACAAAGTTTATACAAACACATGTTAGCTATATCATGTCCCTATCAGCATTCTGTGCACCAAGGGCACAGCAGATTTGTACCACAGTGGCAGAACATCCCTCAGCTGCAGTGTTTATACTGAAATGGTCCTTAACCTTGCACCTCAGAGGAGGAGATGCTCTCCCCATCCAGGGACCCTTAGAGAAAGATGGGAATGCAATCCCACACTGAGCCCTGCAAGCCAACACAAACAGAAATGAACAGCACTCACATGAACACGAGCAGCACTAATAACCTCATCCTGTTCCTCTCTCCTCTCTCACCTGAGTAGAGATCCTTTGGATTGACCTCCCAATAATGCATCCTCAAAGTCACTCTGCATCTGAAATGGCTTTTTTTCCTTTTCAGAGGATGAGCCATGATTATGCCAAATTAAAAGTCACTCAAAAGCTTCTGGGTGTTCCAAATGCCAGTTATTTCTTCCATACAGGCTGACAGGTAAGAGGTAAAAATCATCAAGTATTCATTAAACAGAACCAGTTGAGCGTAGTATTCCTAAAGTCTACTTTTAGGGCAGGCCAAAATCTTTGAGTACTCCAAGATTATCAGAAATAGTGCACAGCTCTGACCTCTTATTTTTTCCTGTGACAGGTTGCTTCAAGTGCTGTCTTAAAAACTGTCTGAAACTTTCATTGCCAGTCTAAAGACACCATTAGTATCAGCTAGGGGACAGAAGACTTCCTTGTATTCTAAAAGCAAAATCTAGAGCCTACAAATACCCCAAAGGTACTTGAGGCAACATCTCATTAGAAGTAAATTATTACTCAGAGAGTATCCTTTATACCATATAATTTTTCAGTCAAGGCTGTCAAACAACAGATCTCAGACACTGTAATTCACGCAGCATTTCTTTTTCACAAACCTTTCTTTTTTTTTTTCACTCTATGCAGAAACTATTTCCAATGACTTATAAAAAGAAACAAAGGATTTAGGCTGTGCATTAAAGAACATTCTTTTTGTCACAAGTAGCAAGCCTACCAAGCTGAGCCAAGAAGAAGCCTGATGTAGGCTGGGAAGCAGCTCCCTCATGTCCAAGTGAGAGCAGCAAGGCAAACAAGATGTCCAGGAAGGAATAAAAGCAACCACTGCCACGCAGAGATTTCTGTCCCCTGCAGCCATCATCCTTTTATCCTGTGTGTCTGGCAGCTCTTCCCAGTCCTCAAACTCATGGCAATGGCACAGATCCCATTTCCAAGCTGGATGACATCAATGGGTAGTTCAACACTCAAACACAAATCTCTGAGTGTTTCTGTTTGCTTATTTAAATATGATAGTACCATACCTGAACCACCTGGCTCAAAACCAGAGCCATTCTGACACTGGAAAGGCTGCACTGACCCTGCTAAATGGAGCTGTGCTTGCACAGAATTCTTCAAGTTGCCTTCACCAGGAGCAGGCAGTGGAAACAAAAAAGCATGAACAAACCAGTAAGTGATCACCAAGCACAGCTTTCACAACTGGCAGGAGGCAATTTCAGTGTTGGAGAAAACCCCTTTGAGGTCTGTCTTTTGCAAAGGGCATTTTTTACAACTTTATCTGCTCCTTTAGAAAGGTCCCCTTAATGAGAGACTCAAAGGGCCACTAACCTCATATTCTGTGCCTTCAGGCCCTACTGAGCACAAGGTCTCACTTTCTAATTTTAATTGCACTACAAGGCAATTACTATTACAGCACAGGATGTCACGTAGGCTCCTTTTTTTTCTTACGTTACCGTGTTCATTTTGGAGAAAAATAAAAGAAAAATTCATCTGAGGGCAGATGACACATGAAATGAAGCCTTCCAGTGAAAATAATAATGGCACATGTCAGCTGCACCTGTAGATTTTAATTACCACTGTGATTATACTATGTTAGACATCAGTTAAGCATTACCATCAGTTCTATTTGAAGAGATTGTTCTTATCTCTAATATATGAGCAGAATAGGAAATGTGCCTCAGGCTGGTAGGGAAAGTAAGAAATAGTTAACCCAAGTTCTCTGTGACAACTTCAGGTCTAGTTGACATGAAAATCTGCACTTGTCTATACTCTATTTCTCAGTCAGGAGAAATCAAATTACAGCTTTTATGTTTCTACATTATAAGAAAACACTTTAATAAGCCAGTTCTCTCTTTTTTTAGCAAAACAGCACAGCCTTTTCAGTAGCATAATCACAACAGAAAAGGTCTATTATATTTTTGTTCATAAGGCAGTCCTTTAAAAATTACTCTGAGTTTCTTGCTGTGAAGCACAACTTCCCAGCAAACATTATTTTAATCTCCTGTACTGTTGTGAAGGTAAAGATAATGGAAAACACATCCAGAAATAGCAGCATGTCTCTCACCTATTTCAGCCAGGAATGCTAAAATGATCTATTTATTTCAAAACTCATACTTGTTATCAGAAAACTGTAAGACTCAATTATCTTGAGCTCACTGCTGATTTTGAACAGAGAATTTTTGCTGCTGCTATTTTTCTGCAAAAGCATTCCACTTCCTCAGTTCACATCTGTGGCAATCTCATGTAACAGCACAGCCCCAGCCTGCTTCTAAAAGCTTTTTGATTACTCAAATATAATAAAGCATTGAGACAGATTTCTAAAGCACATGAAACCACTGCAGAGCAATTCAGCTTTGCTGTTTGTAAATAATTCTGCCAGTACAAAAGGGCAAACTCCCCTGCTGTAGCATCCAAAGTGAGAGTCAGCTGTGGCATGGCACAGCAGCAGATCAACATTCCCTGCTCCGCAATGTGTCCCTTCAGGTCACAGAAGGCACTGCCAGCTGCAGGGCTTGGGAACAAAAATCACTTCTTTTATGAACAGATCCTGTGCAATTCAGGGTTTACAAATGGCCTTCAAACACAGACTAGACAGCTAAAGGCCAAGTGCTCCAAATGGTCTTTGCTGCATCAGTCAAAGCCCATAGTGTGGCCCAGTCCACTCCAAAAACCCACTGAGATAAAAAAACTGGGTTAACATGCCACAGATTTTGTCTCCCCATCCCTTCTGACAGATTATCTAACTAGTTTTTATAAAGATACAATGATAGACATTCCATACACTCTCAGTCCATTCCAACATTCAAATTCCCATTTGCAAGTCATTCTTTATGTCTTAAATTTACCTTGCTTTTTATTTATATCCATTGCTTTTTATCCTTTTCATAGCAGACAACTAAAAAACAGTTTACATCTTTCCCCTCTTCAGGAATAAAAAATATATATATAGAAACCAACTCATGACTTTTAATTACCCAGACTGAGATTACAGTACAGCATCATTGTTTTCCATGTCTCAGGGGATACTAAAGCCCACAAGCAAAGATTTGGATTTATTTAGAAAACACTCAAGCCACTGGATAGAATTTCAACTGATGGTCATCTCAGCAAAATGCAGAAAGATAATCAAGGACAAGGAAAGCCATTTGCACATTTATCAGGACAGGACAGAAGCCTCAGATGCTCTTCTGGAGTAGAGCTGTCAGGTAGCTCAGCTTCTGAGTTGCCTGATTAATCTTTCAACTTTCAGACAAGGAGCTGTTGAGAATCAGGCTATTTTGTTAAGAAAACGTTTCTCCTAGCCCTTCTCTCTCCACTGAAGAAACAAAGTAACTCACTTTCTCACAGGTTGTGCTTGTACATGTCATGCAGCTGAAACAGAAAACCAGACTGATTCCTACTGCTATAATATTGACAAAGCAGAGACTTGTTAAATAATTGCAAGGTCAATATAAAGTAGTGATAATTCTTCAAAGTCCCTTGAAAGATCTGCAATGCTTACCTCGATGACTCTTGCTTCAAAATCTTCGTAAGTTTCTGTTGGGAGAAAAACAGAGTGTTACATTTCCTTGTGTTACTTGTCTATCAGCACATCCCCCTGTAGGTGGTACAAATTAAGAAGGACACAACTTCTATGGAGCTGTCCTTTGTAAAGCAGTCTCAGCAAGAAATAGAGAAAGTAAAATAAGAATTTTGAACCAGCAGTTTAAACTGCCTTCCTCCCTAAATACTGCTCTAAAACTGCAAATAAACCTCAAGTTTCACATATACAAAGCAAAAGCTGTTAATCATTAAAATCACCAGATGGGTCACTTCCATTATGACTAAAGTATTATCCAATATTTTTCATAATATTCTGAAGCTTTTACCATACAATTCACAGGGATTCAAAGAAATTTGGGGTTTGGACTAGATGACCTGTAAAAAGTCTATTCCAACTCAACCTATTCTTTGATTCAGTGATTCTATGAAACTGCAAATACTTCTTTATCCACACTTTTGTGAAATTCCAGAAAAGGGAGGGGGAGCATGAAACAAAACAATACACAACCACTTTAAATAACCATAGTCCTTACAACCTCTTGCTTTTCCAGCTTGCCCCATGAACAAGAGCATTTCAGTGTAACACAAAAAACCTTTATTTTGAGTAGTTACAGTGAGATTCTGTAGGAAAGCTTAAAAGCGTTTAATGGAGTAGAACTGGGGCCTCAGTCCCTCACCAAAGACTGGTTTATCATTTACACATAACCTCCAAGATGCTTATAAACATGATCTTGGCACAGGTTAGAGACATGCCAGTCTACACAAAGCAGACTTCTAGCTCATAGGAAGGATATGAATCCCAGCAGGCACTCCCTGCTCCCTCTGAAGCTCTTTAGCTGCTAAAGAAACACTGTAAACTTGGGAGAAAAGGAATTTGATTTCTAAGTGGAAAATGTTGCTCTTTCTCTGCTCCTAGCTGGCACAGGAAGTGACACCAGGGAATCCAATCATGCCACATTCTCAGGCCAAAAGGATTCATTTGGTTTGGCAGTTTCAGCTCTGTTCTTCCTATCACCTTGATATTGCTTTGCATACAGTGAATGTCCCAATTCCCCTGCAAAATCATTAATCCTCTGAATAAAAAGATGCTGAAAGAGCTGTGGGGGCCTGAAGCTCCCCGACATTTTTGGCAGATCAAAAGGAAATCAGCGCATGCTAATCAGAAACTGCTTTTTCTCAAACACATTTATAACACAAGCTGACATCTTCATTCTCCTATTTTGACTGCAGTGCCCTTTCCTCTTTTTGGCAAACTTGGTCTGACTAGAACAGGCTCCACACAGCCAACTTTAATGCAAGTAATCCACATAAGTTGTTCCAGCCAAAAGCAAAACCAAAGAAAACACCAGAAGGTAAAGTTCACAAATGCTTAAACACTGTTTACAACAGCTGTCACTTCTTTTAGTGGGATAAACTCAACACAGTTTTGTGTTCACAGTATGGAACTAGAACCATGGCACTTTCTTGACTTCCTCCATGTTCCACCACTGACTTAGGGGGAATTTGGAACAATTCATCTCTCAAATCTCCTATTTTTACATTGACAGATTCAGTGACAGTTCGCCAAGTCCACTGCCACATCACTGCCTTCCATGGAATATTTGCCCTCAGGGTAACAAAATGAAATGCAAACAGTGCCAGAAAATATCACCTTTCTTAGCTCCTCTTACTATAAAAGTGTACAGAAAGATGTCAATAGCAGAGTTTCACAATAAAAACTCAGCCCAACAGGAGCTGATGAGTCTTTTTCATGTTTAATTAGTTGAAAAAGACTAGGCTTCTAAATGTTAAAGCTACTATAGAATCTCTAGTAGTCTGAATAAAAGCACTGTAAAAAAGTCACCTCTCTGCTGTACACATAAGAGCTCTAGTTTCACTATCTGAACTACTTAGGAAACAAAAAAATAACTTTTATAGTTATTATGATAGTTATTTATTGCAGCTTCTTCTAAAAGCTACATTCAAATAACATAATCTTTAACCCTATTTCATTATTTGAACTACAATTTTAAAAAGATTGATTTATCCCACAGGATCCTTTAAGAAACTATTAAAAAACATGACTATATTTCATACTGAAATCAATTGAAGCTGGATACAAAAAAACATTTCCATCCTGCAAGACTCCTGTAAGAGTCTGTGACATAACACAGTACTCTGTGATACCACATATAATCACACAGTCTGTAACAGCTATAGGAAATTAAGCAGTGTTTTAACAAATTTCACTGGTGTTAGCAATACCTGCTCTTTTATTTAGTTTGCTTGTGTATGGGCATGGAACAAAGTGCAAAACCAATTTTCAATCACAGGGAAAATCTGGATCTCACTTTCTCCAAGTGCCCCCTCAGAAAGGCTAAGGGAGAGGAAGAGGATAATTGGTTTTCTTACCTCCATTAGGACCAGGGTCAGGAGGATCCAGAATGATACCTCCCCAACACTTTCCACTCCATCCTCCCTCTCTCTTAATTTTTATTTTCTTTTTCTTCTCCCAAGTATCTCTCTGCTGAATAATTTCAGTCTGAATTCTCTCCCGTTCTTCTTTTTTTCGTTGGGCAACTTCCTGCACTTTCCCAGTTTGCAACAGAGGAGCATTAAGACCAGGCCAGAGGAAACCAGAACGTCCTTAAAAATAACAGAGAAAAATTATGCTTTGCTCCAAATTAGGACTGCAACTCTGCACTCAGGAAAAATGCAACAAAATGGAAAATTTTCACGTATTTCAACTGCATTCTATGATGCAGAATTCATATCTGAAAAAGCAAAACCAACATTAAATAATCAAATCAAGATTTTTTTGTTTAAACACAAAAATATCTCAAGCAGTTTGACATCACAGAAAGGAAAAGAATTTCATTCACTTACACAATCAAGAAACACTATACATGAAAAACATCAAGACATATCTTCAGCTTTGTATTTGTGAATCTACCTTCACCAATCTCCTGGCCTCTATTGAGATTCTTCCTTAGCTTTTTCTTCCTTTTCTTTCCTCTTCCTTTCTTTACTCCCACACCAGTCTCTGCCAAAGCTCCTTTCCATAGCTGATCAGCAGTCACTGAAAAAAAAAAAAGTCCTTAAGTTATATTCAAGTACAGCTTACACTGGAAACTGAAGGTGAACGAAAAACAACCCCAAACTTGAAACCTGTTTGATCTTTGCTGAAATTTAAACTGTAGCATTACTGCCTTGCCAAGAAAGTGATTTCCTACTCTGTGCACATGTATTTGGTGCAAAGATGTGCCTCTACTCCTGATTACTGCACTGAGAGAGGCACACAGCCAAGTGCATGCTTTTTACAAGGTTTTTCAAAATTAATTTGAAGACAAATATTCCTAACAAGTAACCAGCAAGGTATTAATTTCCAGGTCACGAAAAGAAAGTAATTTGTTAGTAACTCAGAGCAGCAATACCTTGAAGTCCTTATCCAAGGACATCGATCAATGACAGCAAACTTAAATCACCCCTAAAAAAGTTCTGAAAGTATCATGTTCCCCTTATTGCCTAAGTGGAAAGAAATGTAAGGAGGAAGGAATACAAAACACTTTAACAACATCATCACAGAGCTCTGGCACTCTTCAGGCAGTGGCTGTGGCCAGGACTATGCACTGCCTTGGTGCTTCACCCAGCACAGGAGAGCAAGACTTAGGAAACGTTCCGTAGTTAACTGCAAACTCCTACTCACCCAGCTGATGGCAATACAGGACACCATGGCAGCTTAGGCAAAAGAAAACCGAAAGAAAAAAGCACACCAAAAAGAAATTGATTATGTGAAAAGATACCACAGATAATATTTCAAGAATCCCAGGATGGGTCAGGCTGTAAGGGACCCCCATGGGTCATCTGGTCCAACCTCCCTGCTCAGGCAGGGCCATCCCAGAGCACGTGGCACAGGATGGCATCCAGATGGTTCTTGAATATTCCCAGTGAGGGAAACTCCACAACCTCTCTGGGCAATCTGTCCCAGTGCTTGGGCACTGCACAGGGAAGTTCTTCCTCATGATTCCTGAGCCTCAGTTCCTGCCTGTTGCCTCTTGTCCCTTTGCCCGGCACCGCTGAGCAGAGCCTGGTCCATCCTGGGATCCCTCCCTGCAGACACTGACAGACATTGATGAGGTTCCCTCTCAGTGTCTCTTCTCCAGGCTCAACAGGCCCAGCTCCCTCAGCCTCTCCTCACAACTGAGGTGCTCCAGTCCCTTCATCATCTTTGTCACCCTCTGCTGGACCCTCTCCATGAGCTCTGTGTCTCTCTTGCCCTGAGGATGCCAGAGCTGGACACAGCACTCCAGACTGGCCTCACCAGGGCTGAGTAGAGGGGCAGGATCATCTCCCTGACCTGCTGCCAATGCAGTTCCCAATGCAGCCCAGGATCCCCTTGGCTTTCTTGTCCCCCAGGGCACTGCTGGCCCGTGGACAGCTCGGTGTCCACCAGCACCCCCAGGTCCTTCTCTGCAGAGCTGCTGCTCAGCAGGTCACCCCCAGCCTGTGCTGGTGCCTGGGGTTGTTCCTCCCCAGGACCCTGCACTTGCCCTGGTTGAATTTCAGGAGGTTCTTCCCTGCCCATCTCTCCAGCCAGAATGCAGAAGCATCACCATGGTTCTGTTTGCATATTAATGCTATTGCGTGCTTGACCCAGGGGCAGTGTTAACTATGGCAGTGTAAATCTTGTCTCCCTGATTACAAACTGATTTTGTTTATTTAAAGTAGACAAAAAAAGTCAGTAAACACTTTTAACCAGGGGAATTGAAATAACCATAAAATCACTACCTCTTTCCACCAGCAATTCGTTCTTTTCAGATTAATGCACTTGAGAGATCCATTTTCCAGCCCCACAGACTGGAAAATGCTTTGGAACTGGGCAAGCTCTGCCTTGCTGACAACACAGTGAGGGACAGAAACAATCCAGGATGCCCAGAGGTACCACTAAGTGCCCAGGTTTATTTTTGTATTGTTTGTTTAAGGTGTCAAGGTGGTTCTTCCAAGAGTTTGACACACACCTATTGGCTCAAATATCTTTTCCCAAGTAGGAAGCACAACTGATTCCTTTTTGAGAATCCTCATCCCAGCAATCAAAGCTCAGTACACACTGAAAGGAAGGACACACAACTCTGCAAGTCCAGGGAGCTACAAAATACTGTTACCTCAAGACAGCCAAGAGCAGAGTGGCCTTCAAAGTCACTACATACCCAAAAATGGTTCATGGTGTATGAACAGTCAAAACATGTAATGGGGTTTTTGGTTCTACTGCAAACAAGTGGAAATCTGTGTATTACAGACCACTAGAAATGCCCACAGATAACAGCAATTTATCTCACTTCTTATATGCTGTGAGGCAAGAACTGAATTTGCTCCTGGGTAGGCTTTAGTCCCTGTAAACGAGAAGTTTTTGTCTGAAATTACATGTTCTTTTCTAAACATTCAAGTCAACCCCAATGTTCAGCGGTTTAGAAGTAAAAAAACAAAATAAATCCCACAAACAGCAGTTGTATCAAATGGCTTAAAACCAGTGTCTGAACTGTCAGCCACTAAAAACCTTCCAGCTGATTACAACATACCAATGTATGTAGCTGTGAGATAAATGTGGGGGAGAGGAAAAAAACCAACAAAAAACCACACCAAAACCAACAAAAACTTATATAAAAATGCACTACCTCATTACTGCAATTTTTTTTCAGAGGAAAAAAAAAAAGCAAAGTAAGTAGTTAATGCATTTTTCAGTAAATTCATGCTAAGTGAAACATGGGACTGTTCCATTAGGTGGAAGGCTGATCATCAATCCTGTTAAGCTTCTTAGCTTATTCAGAAAACACTGTGTAACTAGCAATCCTGTTTTTAAAAATGATAATCCTGCTAGCTTGGAAACATGGAATCACAATAAAGGTACTTAAGTTTTTCTTTGCAAGGCTATTTTTAAGCTGGAACAGTCCCACAATCTGCAGTTTGGGTATCTTCACAAAGGGTCGTAACAGCTACAAAGGAGGCTGCAGAGGGGCAGCAACAAGCAGCTGAGAGAAAAGAGCAGCTCTGGAGCTGGTAATACCAAAAAAAATCCTGCACTTTGAGCTGCACTCCAAATATACATACAATCAGATCACTTTAACTCCAATAGAGGAAAGTAGCAAAGGTCACAGAGTAAGGACATTGTCTTGCACCAAAGGAGAACGCTCAATGCCAACAGAACCATGAAGAACGGGTCAGGCCAAGTCAAGCTTTGGCCTCAAGCACTGCACAAATTCTGACAAAATTAGAACCAGATGAAAACATCACATTTGGTCCCGAAGTGCAGTTCATTTAATCAGTCTATAATAATACCATCATGTGTTTGGAAAGCAGCTGCATTTAATGAAACACATCAGAAGCCTGCAGGCTGCAGGGCTGAGTTCTTTATAGGATGGAGGCATCACGCTGATTTTGAGACAAAGTGACAAGAATGGGATACGAAAGGGATAGGCTGTCATCAGGAAGATTACAATGCTGGGGACATTGCTTATGACAGACAGACAACACACCACTGGAGAAAATAAAAATCTGTGTGTAAGAAAGGTCAATCTGACTTGACAGCAAAGCACCAAGGTGATTAGCAAGCACATACATAGGCAGGAGAAATGTGATGAGTTGGAGGAAGTAACTCCAGATGGAAAGGAGGACTGCTGCACTGCTTTCACACTTGTAGAGATGTTCTGGAATGAAGACACCACAGCAGATATGCAGGGTCTTTGAGATTTATGGGCTTGTTTTATTTTGCCTTTGCAAAACAGGGTGTTGCAAGCATTCCTCAAGAGCTGAAATAGAACCAGTCGTAAAAGCCACTACACATTTTTAGTCAGTTACCCAAAAGCACAGAGCTACTGAGTGGGGGGAAAAAGTGTCATCTGTAAGATTTTATTTTATAGACTACAAAAAGATACACTACTGAACTGAGCCGAAAGCATGCTTTATGCAAGCTGATCACTAACAACCACCAACAGAAAGTCTGTGTGACGTCACTCCATTTTGTTTAATCTACAGAAAAGGTATTTGTAATATGCTGGAAAGGATTTGGGTTTGTGAATTTTTAAATTATCACCAAATATCAGGAATGAGACAGGTATTTATCAGATGAATATCAGGCCACACCTCAGTAAACCCCAAGTATTAAACGACCTGTTGTAAACCCCATCAGAAACCAGTATCCTAGATACTCATTAACTGAGATTAAAATCAGATTTCTTTGTCTCCTGCAAGAGGAGTTCACAGCTTCCTGAGCATACAAAGAAAGACAAAGAGCAGTCAGTTGGAAAACTGAAGGGAGTAAAAAGAGAAGAAAAAATCAATTTTGTAAAACAGCTAAGTAGGCTCACTTCTTTCAAATACAGGTAATCTTTTCCTAAGGTTTTTGGTGACAAATAGCCTGTGGCAGCACAGCAGCAGAGAAACAAAGACATTAATATTGACATAATAAAAAGACTAAAGGGCTTATTAGAATAAACATGCTTCTTTCAATGCACTGTTGTCCACTAACCACATCACATCTGTGCAGCTGCATTACCTTAAGGAACTCAGTAAGGTCTTTTGAACCACTTACATTCTCTTCCAAGTTTCAGCCTGGAATACACACTTTTATTAACAGATGAAATCTTACAAGGTATGATATTCCAACCCCATTCCTTCTCCAGACACCAATGGACCTGCCACCATCTCCAAATATAAACAGGATTTAGAAAAAAATGCTTCATGCATATGAAATATGAACCAGCAGAGAATGTGCTGCAACATATTCTACTACAAATTTAATGACAAATTACCATCTATATACCGCTGCTTAATGACCACAATGAGACATTTCTTCTTGGATGCAGGCCTTTAACTTAATCAACTTACCCCCTTTACTTAATCCAGAAGTTTAACACACTTATCTGGAACCTGGAGACCCACACACTTCCTGATTTGGGGGACTGAATGGTCTCCCATTTTCTGCAGGAATACACATCTCTCTGCTGTTTCACAAACACCATTCCAAAAAATAACTTTCTGCTTCCAGTTCCCTTTCCACGTGTACTCAAATGATTCCTAGGACAGAGGCTGGCACAAAGCAGGCTCCATGAACTACTCTAACCAGGATTTAGCAAAGAACTGCAATTCAAGTAGCGTAGGTTAGGAAAAGGAGTGCTCCACTGTATTTTTAAATCTAGGCCTTATGATGTCATATTCTCTCTCCACCTTCTTACAAAGTGTACCTAAGAACAATATCCTTAACTACAAAGCATTTAGGGTAAAGGTGCTAGGAAAAAAACATACACAGAGCAGCTGTCTTAAGAGCAAAACCTACAACTCATTGCAGTGGCTGAACATGACTCAAATAATTTAGATGTCACTTCCAATTGCACGTATTAACATTCAACTTCAATTCTTACGAGTGGCTGGAGTCATTCTCACAATTACATTAGAAACCTACTTCCAAAACAACAGCAGTGAACCATCCAAAACAAAGATGGAGTTTGACTTTATACACCTTAATCATCTTCAGCTGAACTCATATATTCAGAAACTGTCAGCTCAGTTCATGGCATCTGTTATCCCTGAGAAGTTATGTTTCTAATATAATTTCCTCTTAGTTTTAAACATGGAGGTCTTTAGTTCCAAGACCTACTCAGGCTTTGTAAACTTACTTATGGAAAATTTTTAACTCTAGGTTGAATCCTCTCCTCCATGATTCAAAAGGGAATATTCTGCAGATAATACAAAGAGATTTAATAATGAGAGAAAAATGGAACAATGGCATACTAATACCAGAGGGATTACTTTTAACATGTGAGAGTCTACAGCAGGCTCATCAAAATCAGTGTGCTCATCCCAAATGAGAACTGCTTTTGACACTTCACTTCTGAAATGCCACTGTCTGCCATCATATGACATCAGTTTCTTGATTCCCTGTCTAACCCTGGCCCATGAGCAGAATAGCATGGATCTATAAGATCTGTAAGAAATGAGACATAGGGCCAGATTATTCTCAAGTGTGTTAAATCACCACACTCAAAACATTGTTTTCTTCAAAGAAAGAGCCCCTTTCTCAAAAGAGACCTCTCAGTCTTTTTAAATGGCAGCACATGATGCATATCTGATACTGAGCTCTGCTGAAAGATAAGGACAAAACAAAAATCTCCGCCTCCTCGGTGAGGCCATTAAAAAAAACGGCTGCTTAAGCAAAACACATGCTCCTGTTTGCAATTCTGCCTCCACCCTCTGCAGATGTCATCTCCTGAGGGTGTTATCTGTGTTTGATTTTGTTAATACAAGTCTGAAGCTCTTGGGGCTACCTACTTATTCATAGTAATTTAATAACATTGTTAAAAAATGCAAAAGCTCCAATTATGTGGATTGCATAAAAATTTTGTTTAGGTGGGTCTGCAAATTTGTTGGCAGAAAAAGACATCTATATTCTAATTATTTTTTCCCCCCAAGATAGAATGGGAAAGTTTTGGGCATTTTCCTCAAAATCCAGAAACAAAACTTGCATCCTGATAGTACAACAAAACCCCAGACCTGGAAAATATTCCAGAAGATACATTCACACTGCTCCACTGACACAGGGAATAACTCCATTTAACTGCAAACCTCGAGCACACTTCCACAGTGCACTCAGATTAGAATTTCACGTTTTCTAAAGCTGGCAATTTGTCACTATGTCAGCAGAAGTTGTAGATGTGGGATTGTCAGGTTGATTGTCAGTCTCAATTCAAACCCTGAATAAATCCAGCTACAATCCCAGCAGCTGAGAAATTGTATTTTTTTTTTTTAATAACATTTTATGAAAAACCAAGGACATTAAATGTAGCTAGTATATGCTGTTGTAAATGCTACCATCTTTTGAAGGTTGCTTTGATTATTAAAGCTTTCATTTTTTATTTTTAGTAACTCTCATGCCTCAGTGTCACCAGATGGATATGGAGAAGAGACATTTCAGTGAGGTCTGCAAACTAAACACCTTTGGCTTGGTTCAGTTCCTCAAAACAAAATGAAAATCAGAGGCTAAATGCCTTTGAAAAGTAATGCCATAAAACCATCAAAGTAAATACTGTAAAAAAACCCCAATCAAATCAAAACCCAATAGAATGCCTCTCCAGGTACAATTAACAATAAGGCATTTAGTCCCCTTTCTTTTGACTGAAAGCAATTAAACAGCTATTTTTCAACTTACAGACAATTCCCTTGTAAAAGGAAAAAAAAATAATTTAAAAACCAGTTGTACAGATGTAACTCTTTACATCCTTAATGTTGAAACATCAAAACTCTTCTTATGGTACCAATGATAATGACAAGAGGCAGCTCTGTAATTATTTATCTGGAATGTTCATACTTGAAGAAAAATTCTTTGTAAATTGAGTAAGTAAGTATTTTTTCAATTCTGAACACTGAGTCAGACATGGCTGTCAAAATGAATAATTTAGCCCAAAGAAAACTCACATAAAACTACAAAAACATGATACAAAATGTAATTAAGGAGCAGCCTCAAGGAGCAGTGGAAGGTGTCCCCAGCCACAGAATTGGCTTTGGAACAAGATGCTCTTTTAGGTCCTTCCTACCCAAACCATTCTGTGATCCCACGGCTCTCAGGGGTAGCTAATGGACTTAACTGTGAATAGGACAGTATGATTTTTATATAGCCCCAGTATCAAATAAAAGCTCTTTATCTCACATGTACTTGGACACATAATGGATGTTGGGAAAATCAGGCTGGTTTGGATGTCTGGGGTCAAAGATAATTCCTAAGGCTGGGAGACAGCCAAACCAGTAAATGAAAGCTGAACTGCTTCCCATGGTCAGGAGGGTGGAAAGGGGAAAGAATAAACCTGGAATAAGAAGATAATTTTACACTATTTCATTAAAAACTCACTAAAATATAAGAAGAAATCTCTCTGCATGTTTTTGTGTCAGGGTTGCAGGAGAGAACTATCTGGGTAAGGATCAGAGATAAATGCCTAGGATAATTGCAATTCCTCCTATTTAAATTAATTCCTTCTATTTAAACCAGTCAAACAATTAAAAATAATAGTCATGTTGAAGGTACAGATGACCCTACTAACAAGAGCATTGTAATATTACCCAAGGAATGATGGAAGATAATTAAGCATACACTAATGAGAGAAAAAAAAATCCAGTCACCTTTCTCAGTCACAAAGCCCTGACATTTGGCTGACATTTCTCTTGACAGCTATTTCACATAAAATGGTCATATCTGCATTTTAAATGTTGCCACTTCTGGAGCAACTGCACTGCTAAGGATTTGAGTGATTTATACTGTTTGTATCCACTTCATTTGAATTCTGAAGATTTTGCTTTTTACTTCTGTAAGAGAAAGTGTTCCCAGAATAATTTTACTTTGAAGTACAAAACCCTGAGTCTTCTGAATCTCATGGTTACTGTCTCTGCTTAATATGTAAAGGAGGTACGCTTGCATTTTTCCAGGTTGTTGCACATTATTAAATAAGCCAATAGTTTTAGGTAGTTTGCCTAAATATATAAAATTTTACTAAACAGCACGGATGCCATCCCAACAAATATTTTTAATTCAGTCATTTAACCAGACACCTGGAAAAGTTCCTGGTAAAACAGAGCTCATCCAGAGCTTGTGAATATGAATACAAGCCTAATTACGGAAATAATCTAACCTACAAATTCTAATCACACTGCAATCACTTGTGGTGCTACACATTCAATTTAAGATAAACAAAATAACAACAGAGGGTGGCTTCTTACATATTCCTATCTTGCTGCTGCTTGCCTAAACGAGTTTTTCCTGCAGGTGGCATCCTTAGAAAGCCTTTTCCATGCAGAGGCTGCAGGTCACACTGCAGCCTTTCCCAAGTCTTTGGAGACCTCTCTACCCTCAATTACCTGGAATCAGTCAATGGTCAAAATTTACTGGATAAGATGAGCAGCAAGCCCAGCCTGACTGTTTAACCCCTTTTCTTTAACAGATGTGAAGAAAACAGATGCAGTATTCTGTCACCTGGATGTTGAGAATAGGAAGAGACCACCAGTTCTGAAAGCCTGATTCTGCAGAGCTCTTAAATCCTATGGGTTTTAAAAATCAAATTTTCACTCTCTAATTGCTGCAGTTATCTCTGCCAGAGATTGCATCCTTAACATTTCTCCTCTTCCCCTGAGGGATATGATAAGGAACCACAAAGCAGGTGAAAAAGCCCCTCAGTTACCCTCAGTTGACAGTCCTGAGTGTGAATTTAAACAGCCATCATTCCTCAGTTATGGTGAGCATGGCTGAAGCTCCTTTCAGGACTGGAGGAAAACACTGCACCAGACCAGACAATCTGCAGGATTGCTGCCAACAGTTTCTGTGTAACACATTCTTGCATTTCAGTAATTTCACTTTTGAGGCAGCACAGCTTGAACAGCACGTCTTGCCTGGGGCTCAAAAGTAATTTAGAAGATAAACACACAATTTATACTCTCAATAAAGGCCTAGGAAACAGAGGGGAAGCTGCTTCCTCCTCCCATCCAATGACATGTATTAGATGGATCCACTGTGACAAAAAGCAAACCCTTGTTTGCTATTAAAAGATGATAAACTGATTTTGTGCACATCCTTCTGTCAACACCTGTAGTTGCCACTGTAATCTCAGGGGATACAAAAAAAAGTCAGTATACACAGATTTTCATGACTGTATTTCTCCAAAGCAGTGTTTTCTTTCCCTCTCCTGCTTGTTACAGCTAGGAATTTTTATCCAACTCAAGACTTACATGTATTGAAGAAGCTGCTCTTCCTGCACTGCTCGACTCTCCCAGTCCAGGGGGAAGAGAGGGAGCACCGTGTCTGGAATGCCCATGCCAGGCTGGAGTAGGAACTGCAATTCCCTTTCACTGGCACAGAAACAAACCCTGGGGACAAAGACAGACAGGTGTTTATAGGTAGCACATTTCCTTCCTTGAAACGGCATTTTCTGCAAATAAATGCATGGGAAGGAAAGCCAGTGATTTTCAAAGGGAATCAGACTTGAACCTTTTGTCTTGAAATGCAAAGCAGAATGTGGGAGGGAAAACATTGCAACAGAAAATGTCACAAAGAGAGGAAGGCAAGAAGGCTTCGAGCACATTGCTGACAGAGTCATTTCAATAAATTATTAAGAAGTAGTTGCAGCCTTTTATTTTTTCCTGGTTTACCTGCAAGAAATGGTTGGGGTTTTTTAAGGATATTCTTGTGACTAGACTGTGAAAATGTTTCCCTCCACTAAGGAAACTCCACCAGGCTGTTTTCAAGCCCCTCTTAATGTTCAGGCTCTAATCAGAGTTTGGCACCACTTCATTACAGATTGCCTTGAGGATGAAAAGAGACCTGAAATTCATTAACTACTTAGATTTTGTTCAAGAAAAGGGAAATGAGAAACTTTTTAGAGGACTGTAGAGGATAAATATGTTTTCCCTTTCTTCTAAGTATACTTTAACCCCATCTGGGGAAAAAAAATAATACATCTGAGTTTTGAAAAGTGACTGAAGAAGATTAAAAACCAGAAAGAAAAATTACAGAATAAGAGAAAACAAACTTGGTGTCCTATTGACTAAAAACGTCCACCATGAGGTAAGAGGAGAAAGGTAGAAAGAATGGGAAGAAAATAATAATTTGAATTACAAAGCAAACCACGTCACTCCATCATCTTAAGGCAGATGTTACTGCCCACGCTCCTCTGATGGGTGACCGATCCAGGTTTCCAAAAGCACAGCTGCCCTGCCCAGAACCCTGTAAGGATGAGGAAGATCGGCACCACCTAAACTTCCCTGATCCCGCAGCGAAACCCGGGAGCGGGGGAGGCACCAGGGGCTGCAGGTCACACCTCAGAGCCGTGGGAAGGCAGCAGGGACTCCGCAAAGCCCTCACCCGCGCTGCCGTGCACGCACACCTCAGTGTCTGGATGTGGACATGGATGCCTGGATGTGCACACTGATGATGTCCGGGTGGGCACCCTCAGCGCGCTCCCCTCGCCCTGCGGGGCGTCCCCCCGCCTCCCCCGGGTCCTGCCCGGCTCGGTGGCCGCTGCCCTCCCCGCGGAGGCTCCCCCGCAGCCCGCCCTGCCCCGTCACCTCGCCAGGCCGCTCGCAGCGCGCCGCGGGCACACGCCCGGCCGGCCGCCACCACCGCCGCCGCCATGACGGGCCCGAGCGCCCTCCCGGCCACCGTCCTGAGGTGCCCCTGGCTGCCTGATGACAAAGCGCAGGGAGCGAGGGAACGGCTGGCGATAAAGCAGGGCGGAGAGGCGAAAGCCAGCGGCTGCCGCTCAGCTGAAGCCTCTGCTGCCGCTGTAGTGGAGCCTTTGCTGCCACTCTGCCCCTGCCGCTTCCCGCACCGCTAACAATCCCACACAGGCAGGCCTTGGGCAGCCCCAAAGGGAAAGGCCCCGGCAGGTCCCCAGCGCCCGCCATGGCGGGGCCCGTCCGTGTGTGCGGAGCCAGGTCCGGGCTTGCGTTCTGTGGGCACTGGAGTCTCTCTTTTAGGAGAGACTCTTTTTAGGGACTTATTTTACAGCACCACTGGTGTCTCATAGTTCGAACCGTTATAGATACATGTTATATTATTGGCTTTTCGCAAATATTGATATGAAGGTTGTATGTATGGGGTTAGAAAACTTTGTTGGGTTGATATGGTTCCTTCTATTTCTGTTATTGATGAAACTTAGAAATAGTGGTATAATATACATATATGTTGAGCTATGGCACAGTATTAAAGCAAGAACTATTTTTGTTTGTATAACCCAAAGGCTGAAAAAGATGGTTAGAGATCCCCCGTCCATTCTTATCTTATCTTATCTTATCCAGATGAAGACAGCAGTGACCAGAGCTCTGGGGGAGGAATTTATTGCATTTCTGTTATCAGGGAATATGAAACTCGGTGGAGCCAAGAAGATTGATTTATTGAGAAGGGGGCGAGTCAAAAACTAAACAAAGAAACATCCAAAACTAAAAGAGAATGTTTGAATCATGTATGAGAATTTATGAACATGTAGTAGGGTTCTGTTTTTAAGGGACAATCCTTTGTTAGTAAGGTGTGCTCTCTTGGCTGAATGCAGAGACACCCGGCCATATCTGTGTACTTTATTTTTATCTCCTAATTGTCTTTCTATTAAACTTTTAAATTCTATATAAAAACACGTGAACCTCGTTTTTCACAGAACTACACCTTTGAAGTTGTTAATGCTTCATTTCCCAATACTTGGAATAAATACTGGCAGTAGGGAGGTGTTTGGGGTTTTGCTCTCGTTACAGTACTACTGTTGTCCTCAAAAGTCGGTGGACAAGCCAATAAGTACACCCTTGAGAGAGACATTGACTGATTATTTCAGAGTTGCACAAACCTGGGTGCTCGGTGATATTCCAAAAATCAAGGAGTTAATGCTCATTGGCTACAAATGACATAATTCTCTCGGTAATTAGTCAATTAGTAATTGCTTAACGACTCTCTTGCTTCTCATGCTAATTAGCCTACATGCTGGGGTGTTTCTCTTGGTCAGAGGTGGGCTCTCAGCTGGTGTTTGTGATCTGGCCCTGCTGGAATTGCCTTTTACCCAGGCAGAGCTGATTCAGCACAGTCACTGAATTGTCTTTACTACTTTCTTCCTTATCTTGGGAGTTCTGTTAAATGTCCTTGGAGGCCATAAATTCTGCATTCTTTGTGTCCACTATCAGTGGTACATCCTTCTTCCCAAGCCTGGTTAACCTCCCCCTGGGTCTGAGATCACTGAAGTGTGTCCAGCCCTAGACCTGAACGAGGCAATTCTCCCCACAGGTAACCAGCACTGGCTGCTGGGGGAAGAGCCCGACCCCAGCTGGACTCACCCTCCTGTCTCAGGGAGTTGTAGAGTGCTGAGGTCACCTCTGAGCCTCCTTTTCTCCAGATTAAACCCCCCAGCTCCCTCAGCTGCTCCTCACAGGATTTGTGCTCCAGACCCTTCCCCAGCTCCATTGTCCTTCCCTGGACTCGCTCCAGCCCCTCCCTGTCCTTCTGGAGCTGGGGGGCCCAGAACTGGACACAGCACTCGAGGTGTGGCCTCACCAGTGCTGAGTGCAGGGAACTAATTCCCTGCCCAGGAACACCATTCCTGATCCAGGCCAGGTGCCTCTGGCCTTGCTGGGCACACCTGGCTCATGTTCAGTCTGCTGTCATCCAACATCCCCAGCTCCTTTTCCTCTGGGGCCCTCTCCAGCCACTCTGCCCCAGCCTGTGGTGCTGAGGGGGTTGTTGAGGCCAAAGTGCAGGACCTGGCACTTGGCACTGCTGAACCTCATACAATTGGCCTAAGGCACGGATCCAGCCTGTCCAGGTCCCTCTGCAGAGCCTTCCTGCCCTCCAGCAAGTCAGCACTCCCACCAAACTGGGTGTCTTCCGCAGATTTACTGCAGCTGCTCTCAATCCCCTCATCCAGATCACTGGTAAAGACAGGGCCCAGCACTGATCTCTGGGGATGCCACCAGACACATTCTGGATGCAGCACCATTCCCCACCACACCCTGGGCCTGGCCATCCAGGCAGTTCTTACCCCAGCAAGGAGAGCTGCTGTCCAAGCCATGGGCTGCTAGCTTTTCCCCGAGAATGCTGTGGAAGATGGTGTCAAAGGCTTTGCTGAAGTTCAGGTGGACACATCCACAGCTTTTCCCTTTTTCCCACCCAGTAATAAGGTCATTTGGTCATAAAAGGAGATCTGGTTGGCCAGGCAGGACCTGCCTTTCCCAAACCCATTCTCCTGTCCTTGATGCCCTGGTTGTCCTGTATGTGCTGTGTGATCACACTCAAGATCTGTTCCATAACCTCCCCAGGCACTGAGGCCAGGCTGACAGGCCTGGAGTTCCCCAGATCCTCCTTCCAACCCTTCCTGTGGATGAGTATCACACTGACCAACCTCCAGTCACCTGGGACCTCTGTGGTCAGCCAGGGCTGATGGTGAATGATGGGCAGTGGCTTGGTGAGCCCTTCCAGCAGCTCCCTCAGTGCCCTAGGATGGATCTCATCCAATCCCATAGACTTGTGAGTGTCCAAAGGTGCTTTAGGAGCTGCTCAGGACCCTAAAGTCCCTCACAGCAAGGGTAAGAAGGTGGCCTGGCAGTTCAGCTGCACACACCTAGTCCCCTTGGGGTGGGATGTGTCTCTGCAGTGCCTGCCACTGTGGCTGTGGGCTGCCAAGGATGAGAAGGCAGAATGCTAGGGAATGCTTGCTCTTTCAGAACAGTGTCTAGGACAAGGAAAATTTTTCTGGAGAAAAATTCTCCAGAAATTCACAGCAGGTTTTTTTTTTTTTTATTCCCCTTCTTATTTTCTCCTTTTTGTGCAGCAAAGGCAGTGGAGTTCTTGGTCTAAACCCCATCTTTTACAATACAGGCATGTTTGTGTACTGCATTACCAATCTCCTTTCTGATGCACTGGTTTCAGTATTAAAGACTACAGTAATAACAAATTGCTTCATTGGCATCAGTGAGCAGAAGCACACAGCCTACAGTGCCTTCAGTATTTGTCATACATTCAACATGCAACACAATGATTGCTTTGTACCTTATGGGACAAAAATACACCCAGAAGCTGTAAAGAAGAATTTCCTGTAGTGTTCTGGCAGGGACAATGCTGCTGGCAGAAAATTGATGCAAGACATAATCTTTTAAACAGGATTTTTATTTTATCTTCTGGCACTTTAAATATGGCCATTCTCACAGTGTTAAGATATTGCATGTGTCAGGACGTGACCCTGACAGTGTCACTGAGGATAAAACCAATTAGTCCCTCATAAATTCCTGCAGTTATGTTCACTGAGGTATTTATTTCCAGTTCTTCCTTTTGGAAGTAATTGTGTCATGTGGAGAATTAAACTCTCTTTTATATTTATGCACTGGGTGATGTAATGGAAATGCCACTTTCTGTGCATCATTTGCCAAAGAGAAGGAATTTGCCTTGTACAAATTTGTTACCCAGGCAGTGAAATGACTGTTTAGTCACTGTACCTTGTTACACTGGGACAGCTGCTCAGTGCCAGCAGTTGAGCAGGGCTGAGGTTTCTTGCCTTGTGCCAGTGGGAATTGCTTTATATACTAACCAGCCTCTCAGAATGCTGCATAGATTAAAAAAGATAGAGAAAAAGTAATATACTGGTCCTGAAAACCAGTTCCTGAAGGTCAGCTTAAAGATTAAACTCAAAGAGGATGAATTTCCTCCTTCTTGAGAGTTACTGCACTTACTTTTTTCCCACCACCTCTAAAAAAATGGAGCTACATTTTAAAGAAAGGCTTTCTAAAAGGGTCTAAACCACCTTGGAGCAAAAGCTGCATTTAATATCCCACTGCACTCCTGTGAGACACATATCAGTCTGTCCTGCACTGGAATACTTTCAGCAAAGTGATGTTAACATCTATTTCTTTGCTGTCTCAGGGCACAGAAAAAAATTCCATCATATCTGGTAAGTGGTTTGGATCAGGATTAGTCATCGATTTGTGAATGGTGCTGCTGCCACTGGGAGGGGCACAATGCAGGTTGATAATGGACTGTACAGGGGCAGGCTTCCTGCTCCAGTAAAGGAAGAACTGTGCACTCTATTGCCAGCAGACAAAAATTCCAGAGATGAGATTTTGATTCGGGTTTTTCCTGTCTCTGAATAACAGCAAAGTCTCAATCTAGTTAATTTGTATCTGCAAGACTGATAATTTTAAACAACTGATAACATAAAACACTGGGGTTTTTTTGTTGTTTTTTATTTTGCCTGGCTCATTGCTTGTAAATCTCTAATGCTTTAAAGTCACTCCCCAGGGCACATTTTCCCATTGTAAAAGCAATATCAAACAAATGCATCACACTGCTTTGGCTCCTCCTTGGTAGGAACTTCAGATACGCAGGGAGAAAGCAGAATAGATTCTCCATGGAAACCTGGAGTTTGCTTTTGTACATCTTGGGAGCTGATGAATGAATCCTGTTTCAACGAGGTGTCATGAAAGATGCCAGACCATCAGCACGATCCATGAGGCCATGAGGGTGTATCTTGCCAGAGTGCAGATGCTTTTACCAAAGTGGTTTTAGGGTTTCTGCCAAAAACCTGCTTCTCCCCAGCCAGGCAGCAGTGATTGATACCCCGTCTCCCAGGTGGTCACTCCTTTGTTTTGTGGCAGGAAAATCAAAATTCCCTGTGCAAATGCTACCCCTACAGTTCCTGCCTGTGCCATGGTTTAACCCCAGCCAACAAGAGATGCTACATGAATGTACCTCTGGGACCAAAGATCAGATGCCAAGGAGAGGGGCAAAACCAGTGCAAATCTTTGCTAATCTAGAGGTGCTGTACAACTGCTGAAAGGAGGCAGCTTTCAGTAATTCAAAATCTTCAGTGGATGTTTAATAATACACCTGCTCATTGATTTGTGGTCAGAAACATTCCTGCCCTGGTCAGTATGCTTTCTCCTCCTCTCTGTCTCTCCCCCTCTTTTTTCAGTCCATTTGTCTCACATTTTTCTGATCACTTGTTTTCTTCAGGGGTTCTGGGTACTTGACTTTTTTATTATTTGGGCATAAGCATCAGTTTTGTGGAGGTGCTGGTGACATGTGAATCCCAGGTGTTTCCATTATCAGGGATATGCACAACAGCGTTATAGCAGCTGTAGTGATGCTGCACTGTGAGATCTGGCATCAGCTGAAACCCTTGCTGCATCTTCCCAATGAAAAATGATACCAAAAATGATGCTAACATTCATATCTGAAGCACTTGCTGGTTGCTCTGCCTGGTTACTCCTTCACTTTTGATACACAGCTGGTCAGCTTGGGCCTTGCAGCTGCTGCTTGTGCTGGAAGTCACACAGGAAGATAAGTCATGATAGCAGTTAACTTGTTTTGAAGGCTGTGCAGTCAGAAAAATAGTCAATCACTTATACAGGCCAATAAACAAAGCAGGATCTGGCAGGCCCAGAGGCTGCTCAGAGATACCTTCCATGCAGGATAATGTTCTTCTGACTCCTGCTCTGCCTCACATTTCTTCTGAGAGCTAAATATTATTGTTACCTGGCACCAAATGCATCGTAGTTGGTTTCTGTATGGCAGCAGCCAGACACACAGGAGTAGTAAAAAAAGCAACTGATCTGCTCTTCACATTATTTGTGTGTTCTCCATCCCATTGCTGGCAGGAGCAGTCCAGACTCCACCTGTCTCACACACATTATTTGCTAAGCAGAAGGCTGCTGTCCCCAGAAAGCAGCTGCTGGCACTCAGGTGTACAGTGGATGCACCCAAACGCTCTGGCTGAGCTGCACACTGGCAGCATAGCTGGGAGACACAGACATGTGCTCTGGCAGTGACAGCACACCTGACCAACCCAGGCTCTCAGTACAAGTCCTCTTGTCACTGTTGTGCTGGCAGGAGCAGATCCCAAAAAGAGGAAATCAGAGGGGATCTGTCACACCAGGCTTCAGTACAGGTATTCTAGACCTGACTTCCCCAAGATCTGATGTGAAATAGAGGGTGCAGTGAGGAATCCTACAGGAACAGATGCTGCAGTTAAGCTGGACACTCCTATCTGCCAACCTCCTCTTCCAGAAGCTTCTTGCCAGGGCTGCTGTCACATGGCAGCAGGAACTATAGCTGCAAGCTGTTGCTGGCAGGCTCAGATCCCTGCCTCTGGCTGAAGCCTGAGTGTAGACAACAAAAAACAGAACAGGAAACTTTGATACTGGTCACCCTGAAAGATACCAGTTACCACAAAGGGAGGCAGAAACGCTGTACAGGACCAGGGCATTCACTACCAGCACTAAACCTATAGGGTCTAAGTTGGAATTTCTCCTTTGACTATGTGGGGGTCTTTGTTTTCCTCCTCTAGAAACATTGTACTGAGTGAAGTAAGAGCAGTGCTTGTCATGGAGTCACTGCATAAGGAACTTCTCTGAGTGTGGTATCTGCCAGGATAACAGGTTATTTATAGACCTGCAGTACCTCAATTTTTGCAATGACTGCAGGAGCCTCAGGACAACATTCTCTTGCATGTTCTTAGGTTGTTAAATAAGCTCTAGCAGTCAGTGCTGGGAGCTCAGGTGACTCAGAGCTGGCAGGAAAAGATAGCTTAGAGTTCTGTGCTTACTTGGGTTTGCCTCTTTCCTGTGCTGATGGCAAGGACAATCCTGCCACAAAGTTCACCATCTTTTGGATTGCTGTCCAGGACTGTCCTGCTCCCTGGCAGCCCAGCACCTTGCATTCACTTGCTTCCCATCTGCATGACTTGTCTGAGCAACACCCAGCTTGGTTGGCAAAGGCTTATTCATGAGACAGCAAATATAGTGAAGCATGAAGCAAAAAGTCAAATCTCATGTTGGTTGTCTGCAGTAGCAGCACAAATTTAGAGGCTGGAGTGCTCAGAGCTGGTTCTGGGGGACTGCTTCTCTCCCAGCAACAATGAGAACCAGCCTGCCTTGTCTTCCTGAGGAGGAACCCAGTGCTTTCCCAGAAGTCACTCAAGGTCCGTAGAAATCAGTCCTAATAAGAGTGACGTTGCCAGGGACTGGGACATCTCTAGAGAATGTCAAGAAGCCAAAGGGTACATTGTGAATAACAGAGATGAGAAGTTATGGCTCAGAAAATTGATGCTTTCAGGCACAAAATGAATGTTCATTTTGCTTGAGAGGACTTTAAAAAAATTAAAGCATACTGTCATCTCCTCTTTAAGCTACATCTCTAGAAAAGAGCTGATGAGATTTTCTTTTTTCCCCTCCCTAACAAATCAGAGAGTAAAGAAATTTAAAAGTAATGCAACACTCAAAAAAATTAAAAAAATAAAAAGAAACTCCCTGTCTGCCAATCCTGTGAGCTGGTGGAGGTGACCTGGGCCAGGGCAGCTGAGCTGGTTTATGTCAGGGTCTGAAATACAGAGCAAAGAAAAACAGAATAGCTGTCAGGAAGGTCTGAACTCTCTGCCTCAGACACCCCAGCATACTGAGGGGGAATCTCAGCCCCTTCTCTCTTGGGTGTGGTGGGTAAGCATGAGCACACTGTCAAAGAGGATGTGAAAAACTGCTCTGCCTATGAGGAAAGGCTGAGAGAGCTGGGGTTGTTCAGCCTGGAACAAGGAATGGGCTCCAGGGAGACTTTATTGTGGCCTTTCAGTACTTAAAGGAGCCTTAGAAGAAAGACAGGAGTGAACTTTTTGGTAGAGCCTCTTGCAATAGAATGGGGGATAATGGTTTTAAACCAAAAGAGGGTAGATTTAGGCCAGGTATAAGATATAGTTCTTTGTAATGATAATGATAAAATGCTGGGGCAGGTTGCCCAGAGAGGTGCCCCATCCCTGAAAACATTCAAGGTCAAGTTGGATGGGGCTCTTGGCAAACTGGTCTAGTTGAAGATGTCCCTGCTAATTGCAGGGGGATTGGACTAGATGACCTTTAAAAGGTGCTTATCAACTCAAATGATTCTATGAGGGCTGTCAAAAAGCCTGGCAGGTGGCTCTGGGAGGGGAGGCTGCTGAGAACAGGCTTCCATGAGGCACCTGAAACAGGCTGGGGAAGATTCACAGCAGGGACAGAAAGCTGCATCATTTCTAACACAGCCTGTTGAGATGTTCCTCCTTCTTTTTATTGCTCCCTACTTATCTGTGTTTTCCACTTTAATTTCCAATACTGGTTTACCCACACCACAGGGCTACCCCTGGAGGGACCCTGGCTGATGCTGTGATGTGTTTTCACAGCCTGAGATCTCCAAGCAATTACAGACTGACTGGAAATCAGTGGAACAACTTCGCAGCCACATCCTCTCAAGATTTGATCTAAGCAATTGTGCAAAAATTGAGAACTAGTATCTTCACATGCATAATGCATGCTTTGATTTTCTGCTTGCTTGGCATCCTTCTAAAGAAGCTGTTGAAATATTTCATCAACAAATGAAGATCTCAGCAGAAGCCTGAGATAACATGCTGAAGGAAAGGAAACCAGAGCAATGTGAGACACTGGATTTTCCTGAAGTCAAGCCCTGTCCTGCTCCTCAACATTCCTGTGGCAGATCCTGACCTGTGAACAGTCCAACCCACGGATGAGGGCCCAAAGGTGAGGCTGATGTCTGGCTCTGTAGTGGACAATGATGTCCAGGCAGCTGCACAAACAACAGTAGCAACTCCCAAGGGCACACATGAAGGATGCCCACAGGAGCATGTCCTTGCTGAGGCCAATGTTCTCTTGCTCATAAAAGAGGCAAAGAACAAGGCAGAAACCTTTTATTTGTACTGGGCTTTGGGAAAAAATTAAAATAAGAATTTTTGGAAGCCCAAAGAAGAATGATCTCCTAAGAAGGAGGTTTAATTTCCATGCTGAGAAATTTCACTGGAACTCCAGCTTCAGTTATTGGGTTTTCCCAGTGTTTATAGCCAGAAATAAAATAACTACTTACAGTAGCTTCTCCCTGCCCCCTCACCAAGTAAAGCAATGGAATTTAAATTTCGTGCAGGGAATAATTTTTAAAGTACTGTATAGAAGGTTGCTTGAGCACTTGTAAGAAACTGAAAGGGATTATTTTTAGCATCATGTTTGGGGTGCTCTGCTCCAGAACACACCCTACAGAATGCTATTAGCACAGTGGGCCAAACCTTTCACTGGTGGGAAATGGCATAACCCCATTAATCCCACACTGACCCCACTGCTTCCCCTTCTTCCCCCTGCCTTGGGAAAAACCTGTCTGGTTTGCCAACAAAGGATACTTCAGCCTCAGAGAAAAGAACTCTGTTACTAATGACTGAATCAATATCCAGTCCCTGGTCTGCAGTCTGTGCAGGCCTTTGAAACCACTCAGGGTGTGCAAACCCCCTCCATTTGACAAGGAAAGAATCCCATAAGTGCCATGGAGTAGTTCAAGACCATTAACTGAAGCCAAAATTTTGGGAGCTTCAGGGCCTGAAGTGCAGAATAAACTCTGGTAAGAAAATTTGGTCTTTAGGCCAGATGATCCATGGTGTGACAAAGTAATTTAGCAAAGAACAGAGGTCTTGGTGAAGGCACACTGTGTCCCCAAAGATCCTATTTCCAAGCAATGGCAAATCCATGCAGAGAAATCTGTTCAGTCTTTATCTTCAGACCATCTTTAAAAGATCCCCAGAGGAAACCACCATGGATAAAAGGTTCGTGTCATTGCATGGTCATGCTACAGAGGGAAACTGGGAGCTTTATTCTCTCTTTTAGAATGGCCATTGAGAAAATATTGTTTATATATATATATATATCCTTGCAAGAGTGTGAAGCTGAACACCTGACTTCAGAAAATAGCAAGTCTCTGTCAAGGGAAACAAACTGAGGGTCTTTTGCTTTTGGGAAGCTAAGAGAAATGGCTCCTTTTCTTTTCTTTTCTTTTCTTTTCTTTTCTTTTCTTTTCTTTTCTTTTCTTTTCTTTTCTTTTCTTTTCTTTTCTTTTCTTTTCTTTTCTTTTCTTTTTCTTTTCTTTTCTTTCTTCCCTTCCCTTCCCTTCCCTTCCTTCCCTTCCCTTCCCTTCCCTTCCCTTCCCTTCCCTTCCCTTCCCTTCCCTTCCCTTCCCTTCCCTTCCCTTCCCTTCCCTTCCCTTCCCTTCCCTTCCCTTCCCTTCCCTTCCCTTCCCTTCCCTTCCCTTCCCTTCCCTTCCCTTCCCTTCCCTTCCCTTCCCTTCCCTTCCCTTCCCTTCCCTTCCCTTCCCTTCCCTTCCCTTCCCTTCCCTTCCCTTCCCTTCCCTTCCCTTCCCTTCCCTTCCCTTCCCTTCCCTTCCCTTCCCTTCCCTTCCCTTCCCTTCCCTTCCCTTCCCTTCCCTTCCCTTCCCTTCCCTTCCCTTCCCTTCCCTTCCCTTCCCTTCCCTTCCCTTCCCTTCCCTTCCCTTCCCTTCCCTTCCCTTCCCTTCCCTTCCCTTCCCTTCCCTTCCCTTCCCTTCCCTTCCCTTCCCTTCCCTTCCCTTCCCTTCCCTTCCCTTCCCTTCCCTTCCCTTCCCTTCCCTTCCCTTCCCTTCCCTTCCCTTCCCTTCCCTTCCCTTCCCTTCCCTTTTCTTCCCTTTCCTTTCCTCTCCTCTCCTCTCCTCTCCTCTCCTCTCCTCTCCTCTCCTCTCCTCTCCTCTCCTCTCCTCTCCTCTCCTCTCCTCTCCTCTCCTCTCCTCTCCTCTCCTCTCCTCTCCTCTCCTCTCCTCTCCTCTCCTCTCCTCTCCTCTCCTCTCCTCTCCTCTCCTCTCCTCTCCTCTCCTCTCCTCTCCTCTCCTCTCCTCTCCTCTCCTCTCCTCTCCTCTCCTCTCCTCTCCTCTCCTCTCCTCTCCTCGAGTCTCCTCTCCTCGAGTCTCCTCGAGTCTCCTCTCCTCGAGTCTCCTCGAGTCTCCTCGAGTCTCCTCGAGTCTCCTCTCCTCGAGTCTCCTCTCGTCTCCTCTTTCCTTTTCTTTCCTTTTCTTTCCTTTTCTTTCCTTTTCTTTCCTTTTTTCTTTTTCTTCAGACATTCACATGTCTTCAACATGTCAGTGAAACGCACATGGAGAAATAGCAGTTCCCTATCAGGGTGGGAGAGGATCAACTCTTAGACAGAGTTTTTTCCCTGGCAAATATTACCAGGAAGTGAAAATCAGAATTGATTATGCAGATTTCAAGGGTCTTAGAAGGAACTAAGTGTTCCAACCCTACTGACCATCAATAAAAGATGAAAATTGTTTCAAGAATCTTCTTTTTATTCCTCCGAATGAGGCAGTCACAGACATCCATTGCTCCACCCACAGAAAATAACACACAAAAATATGCTAGTGCTGAAGACTTAAAACCTTAAACACTCCAAGGGTTGCTTAGATTTATTGCTGGCTTCAAAGCCAGTGCACCTTCTGCTGTATCACCAGAGTGAAATAATAATAAAAAAAATAACAGTGCTGAGAAGGTAAACCATTGCTGTGTTTAAATCCTGAAAAGAAAGCATTTTAAAGACTGGTTTAGTCATCAGACCAGCCAGGAACAATGAGGAGATGAAAAGTGAGTTATCCAAGCTGCTAGCGAAAACCTGCCCCAGGCACAGTGAGAAAGGCACGTGTTGACCCTGTTACGTGTGTAACAGGTTGACAAGAAGTTCCTGAGCTATAGGCCTCTCATGCAGAACTGCAGAGCATTTGTAATGCTGATGAAAGCCCAAAACAACATGAGGAAGTGCATGAACTGGCAGGGATGGGCTGTGCAAGCATTGTAAAGAAAAACTGACCATCCTGTTCCACTCCTGAAATCCTTGGAACTAGCTGATGAAATGGAGACTCTTGCCACAGGAAGAAACTGCAGCCAAAAGCCAGCAAAAGGTAAGGACATGTCTGTGGTTTCGTGAAGATTTCAGATATTGCATCTCATTATCATGTTTTGAAACCAACATAGAGTCACAGAATTATAAAGTCCAGCTGTAACATCAGCCCCTTTGCTTGAGTTTGAGCACTCCTTCCTTGCTAGAGGATCTCCAAGGCAGAGATGGGGCATACATCTGCCTAGACCCATCCTCATATGGCTTGGGAAGCTCTTGGAGTGATCCCTACCTTATCAAAGGGGAACAGGTTCCTGCCCCAAACCAGCAAATACTCAGTGTAAGGTCCCTGTCAGCCTCCAGAGGTTCCACATTTTGCTTCAGGGCTTTTTTTTTTTTTTTTTTCAAGCTGTGGATGTCTCAGCAGCTACATGAGACTGACTTGGATCAGCTGCTGAGGGATGTAAGTGCTCCAGGGTAAGCAGGGAGTAACACCCTCCCTGAGCCTGCCGTGGGGTTTTTGTGGTGTCACTTCGCCCACGCAGGATGAGCTGACTCACGTCTGGCACAAGAGCTCTACAGGCCTTCCCTGTGCTCCCAGAGAGCCTCTGCTTGCCATGCAGGCCTCTCACCCCTCAGCAGAATAAAATCTCAATTATCAGTCTTCACCCACATTCCCCCTCCTCCTCTTCGTGTCCCCGTTGTTTTTGCTGTATCTGATGACACCCACCAGGGTGCTAAGTGTAAACACATCCCAGACCCCGGGGTACTCGCAGGATGTTTTACTTCTGGCCTCACCAACCCCTGCAGTATTTGACTCCTGAACTTAGGGAGGCTTTTTTCTGCTGATCAGTCCTTCAGGGGCAAATTCCCCCTGCCATGGGACAGAAGTTCTGCTCACACTGGCCCTCACCTTCCCCCACCACCCCGTTTGCCCCAGGAGCTGGCAGGGACTGCACAGTCCCCACTGCTGGCACTCTCCCCAGTGACCAAAGCAAGACCAAAAGCTCTAACCTTGGGTTGGAAACAAGAAAGCACAAAGGGATGTATTGGCTAAGAGGATGAGCAGGAAACTGATTCCTGTTTCTCTGCTTTGAGCCTACCAGTAAGGCTGTAGGAGCCTCTACAATTCTCCGTGGCTTTACTGATTCTCTTGCCTCTGTTGCCTTCCTGCATGGATGATGACTTGGGCAGCATCCAGGCAATTGAACCCCGAGCTCAGCCAGATGAGTGGAAAAATCCAGGGCATAAAGACTGAGATGGAAAATTTGTCTGTGTTCAAATTATCATTAGATTTCACAGAACAAGAGAAATACCTTCCCCTAAGAGAACGAGTGTCTTGTTTTTGTGGGATCTAGGAACTGTAAGAAATCTTCCAAAGAAACAGCATCTCTTCTCCATTTTGTCTGCCCCTGCTTCCCCCTGCCCCCTGCAAACTTGAGTGAAGAGAGTTTGGAGGTTTCCATAGTTACACAGCACCATTATCAAGAGGGAAAAATAATACCTTGGGGACTGTGCAAGAAAAAGGAAAAATGTGTTTATTGATACATCCAGTTTAACTGCTCCCTGTTGACAACATCACAATTAAATAAGCTGTGTAGCAGAAGAAGGCTGCTAGTGGAAATCCTGTGAATGCCCTGTTCATTTTTGGGTGTCAGATTTGACTCAGAGTGTGATGTCTCTGGTACTTCTCTGCCAGCCTGGTGCTGCAAGTGCCTGAACAGATAATGACCAGCATTCTCCCAGATTCCTGCTCAGCAGCACATTAAATAGTGACAATGGGGACCTCTTGTGGGATCCCATTACAGCTCATCACCAACACCCAGAACACCATTCCCCAAGCCAGGGAGGGAAGCATGGCAGCAAATTTACATGTAGTAAATGCTCAGAAGATGAGGCAAGTTTCTCATCCTGCTCTGTTTTCTGTCTAACACTGAGCTTTGCAGGCTGCACTGTACTAACTGGGCAAAGAGGTTCCAGTCTATGGCAAACTATTTGTAAGGAAAAGTGGATTGATTCAGGAGTTTTCCATCTCCCTTACAAGCATCATGCGCTGGTGGAAGTGAACGAAACTTTTTGAATGACTCTGGGACAAGGCCAAAGTGTTCCTAAATAAGATTTATGCCAATTAACTTCCATTCTCTGGTTACAAAGCAACATACAGGGAAGCTTCTAAAAACCATATTCATATTATTGTACTCAGTTCTGTCTTGAGGTTGGGGTGTGTGTCCATTTTAAATTTAGGGAGTGTCCCATATATCTTTAGTAATGTTGGACATTATGGTATAAGGAAGTACTTAATTTTTTCAGTGGGTGCCATATGTTATATTAATTGAGAGGAAAAACAAAATCATACCACCATTTTTGAACAACAGAAGTGAAATGATGGCTTTGGTGCTCTGCAGATAAGGTACCTGGAAGAGCCACTGTGGAATAAGGGTTCTCACAGGGCTGCAAACAGCCCTTGATGAAGAGAGAAGCAGCACCAGCACGAAGTGAGAAACTACTCGGTACCTATGGACACAGGAGGAGAAACACAGAAGTCCAAAAGGGGAGAGCAAAGCGTGCAGAAATCCCTAGATTGTTGTTTGGGAGGAGTAAGGTGGAGACAGGAGAGAGAAGGGTGGCAAGTCCAGAGTAGATGCTTGATTTGCAGGAAGACCTGAGATGCTCAGATGGAAAAGTCTGCCAGGACCATGCAGTGGCTTCACAGGCAATGTGCCCCCATCCTGTTGGGAAGCCGATCCCCCTGCCATGCTATCAGCTGGGAGGGCACTGGATTGAGATGAATGAAAACCACTCTCATGAGGAAAGCAATATTAGTTAAAATGTCTTATCATACATTTAGTTAATTACTAAGTGGATTGCTTTAATGCTACACAGAATACACAGCTGTGTTTAATGAGCTGCTGAAAGGCTTTCTGGGCGAACTTTAATAATATCACTATTCTCACTGAGGAAAATCGCTGCAGGGGAAAAATGCAGCTGCTTGCACCTAAAATGTTCCGAGTGACAGCTCGCCAACTATTATCTTTAGGGCACATGGGAGTCTGTTTCATTAATATGAAATGTTAAATATTTATGCTTATCACCAGTGTGCAGCCGCCTGGGCAGGCTGCAAGCCCAGTTCTTCTGGTGACAGAGAAGGCATTTCCAGGATGGGTTAAATAAAGGCAAATAAAGCTAAATAAAGCCTGTCACAGCTCACACTTCCCAGGTCTCGGACCTGGAACCACCTCCTGCTTTCCCTGGGCCTCTCTCCAGCGGGCCTGCATCCCCTCCATGAGGAATGCCCCAGCTCAGACACAGCTCCCCAGCCCACAGCTGACCTGCTACAATTAGCAAAGAACCAGTTGATTACTCAGGTGCAAGGAAGACAGCAGGCTGTGGTGCATCCCAGTGCAAGGCACGCCTTCCCTGAGACAGCACCGTTGTCTCCTGTCTGTGTCTCGGGTCGCTTCTGCAGCTCTCCAAGCCAAGAGTCGTAGCTCCTACCCAGGTACAACCTGCAGTGAGCTGCATCCCACTGATGGGTCTGGCTGGCAGGTGGGGAAGGGCAGCATGCTGACAGTATTTTCCTGAAAACTTGCCCCAGGAATCTTTGGCCACCTCAAAGTGACTTTCGGTATTGTGATGAGTTGAGACAACCTGAAGCGCTTAGAGCTCTGAGAACACTGAGAGAAGCATTTGTTTATCTTTGCTTGGAAGAAGCACAGTCACTTGGGAAAGATAAATTTCAGCAGTGTTTTTGACATCTATAAACAAAGTCAAATATTTTGACTGTAGCAATGTAGTGACTGCCATGCATTACAAATACAGTCAGAAGCACTTTCTGCTGAGCACTTGATCAGGCTGGTGGGTACTTGGTCTGCCTTCTATTTGTTGCCTCATTCAGAATAAAGTACCAATGTACTTTGTATAATGTATAATTTGTGAATACATTACTCTATTTTGAGCTCAGGAAACACTTCAGTCTTTTCTGATTTTCAGAGTACTTGAAGGACCAAGTGCAAACATTCTTGCCTGTATCATTTATTGAGGAAAGAAACCATCAGCTGCAGCAAGAACGATATCTTAGCTGTGCAATTACGCTTATGGCTTGTCATCTGCCACTAATGCCTAGGGGGAAGAGAGCTTTTATTGCAGAATTATGCTGAAAAGGAAATAAGCACCTGTGTGCTGGGGAAACCTTGCCTTGACTTGCTCAGCAATAGTGGCCAGGTCCATTTGCTCCTTGTCTTGATGAATGTTTTTGTTATGGGGTCGTTCTGCTTGATGACTCTTTGCTCAGGTTGCCATAGCTCTCGTGTGAGTGAATGCTGTGGGTGCTCCCAGCCTACTCTGTTTCCTTGGATGCTTCTGTCCCTGCCTTGCAAGAGCCCTCGGAATTACAACCTGCTCAGGGCATAAACATATTTGTGAATATACATGGGGCCATAAAATCCCGCTTTAGACTCTGCAGTTTTCAGATCACTGCTTTGAGGGAGGCTCACAAGATATTTAACTGGCTGACTTGCTGGATGGGAAGTGGCTTGTGGATGGAGCTGAGAGCTTTCTGGAGATTTTTTTCCAAACCAGGCAATTCTTCTCAGAGCCTCTTTGATCTTCAGTAACAAGACTTCCCAGGAGACTTGCAGCTCTTCCTGGCTGCTGCCAGGCTAAAGAGAACAGTATTTTTTTCTCCCTTTTTTTTTCTTATTGAAGCATTTTGCCTTCTGGGCACAGTTTTCCTTCATAATAACCTGATTTTGCTTGTCTTTTTTTTTTTAAAAAAAAGGAGAGATGGATTGGAGAAAAAAAAACAAACCAGCAAAAAACTGAGGCCAGCCAAATCCTTGTCAGGGCAGATCTAACATTATGACCTGAAGGGAGATTAAGAATGAGCATGTGTCCCTAATCAGTCCCATGGAGAGAAGAGCCAAGGACAGGCAGAGGGGCTGTGCACCCCCTAGTGCAGCGTGAGCCATCAGCTACGTGCACAGTGCAGGGCTCCAAAGTTCACAAGACACCTTGGAGGTGATGCTGGGAGTTCTTCATCTCTGCTGGGAGTTCTTCATCTTCTCCCTTCTCTCAGCACTGTTCCTACAGCAGGTGACAGCACAGAGAAAAACCAAGAGAAGTCTGGATTGTCCCCTGAGTCACCAACCTGTACAAGCCCAGGACCTGGATTTCCATGTGGCATTCCTGAAGTCACAAAGGGCACATCAGCTCCACAAAGGAACAACAGATTGTTGTCATCCCTCGTGCCCAGTGCAGAAGTCTTGTTTCCTTTGCTCTGCCTATGACTCATAGAAATTTTGCTCCAGGTATGCAACAGACACCAACAAGTGTCATGGCAGGGAGGAGCTGGCTTGTGACAGTCTGTAGAATCATCATCCATACAAATTTCTGCAGGTCAGATGGATTCATGCACTAGTTTAACTCTGACTCTTTTGGGTTGTTTTTTTTTTGGGGGTTTTTTTTAATTATTTTTTTTTTAATTATTTTTTAATAAGAGGAGAGCTGTCTTGTCCAAGTAAGTAGAACATTCCAGGCCTGAAGGCATTTGCAGAGGGAACTTGGCAGTTTCTGTAAGGGAGCACATATGTGGAAGCGCCAGAAGAAGCAGAAGGACACAAGTCAAGGAATGGCAGATATGCAGCAAGTCAAGAGAGCAGCTGTGCCATCCAGAATGGAGCACAGATCATTCCTGGGAACTGGCAGCAGGTGGAATTGTGAGGACTGCTGGGTGCACACTGGTGCTGGAACACCAGTGGTGTGACTTCTCCCTCGGTTGCTGAAGCCAGCTGAGGTCTGGGTTGGGTTGTAAAAGGAACAGTCACACAGTGCCATGGGTGCTATCAGGAGACTTAGAATCTGTTGTTTCTAATATTCTGTGTCACCACAAGGAACCCTGGACAGCCATATCTAGGTGCTTGAAGAATGGGAGAGCAACAGAAATGTGTCTGGTTTAAAATCAGCTTTGTCTGCCCCTTTCACACAGCCTCACCCTGAGTTTTGCCAGGGTCCTCCGGTGTGCTCTCCACTGTCTCTGCCCATTTAGCCCCTGGGGAGAAATGCCTCTTCTGACAACAGGAGCTGGCCAAGGTGCCAGCTCTTACATTTGGGATGATTAGTTTGGCATCTTCCTGGTACAGTGGCATAGCCAAGCCCCAGATCTGCACAGAGATGGGGACTGCCAGCCACGGAGGCTGCCAAGACACAGGCAAAGGCATGATCTAGTGTTGGCACCAGCCCTGCTGTGGGTCAGGAGTCAGAGGCTCCATGGAGCCATTCCCATGTTAAGGAAATTTCCCTGTCAGAGCATCCAGGAGCCACTCTGGGGTCACTTCTGCACCACCTGAGCTGGGACTGAAGCCCCTTCTCAGCTGCTCACAGTCAGACCAGGTTTCCTTACCAGCTCGACCTCAGGTGTAAATGATGTCAATAAAATAGGATAGCTACTGCATGACCTTCATTCCTAGAGATTCTCTGGACTTCTGCCTCTTTCTGCCTTTCTCATTTGTGTAGCCACACATAAATGTTTAATAGGAGATGACTTGCAGCTTCCTTGGTCACCAATGGAATGGACAGCTGAATTTGGCATTTTTGAGCTCTTTCTCTCCAGGGACCTGTGTCTAACAAACACTGAAAGCCATTGAAGACCAACTCACCTGGACAGATCACTTATTTTTCATGTATTAGGAAAAAACCCAACAATGGCAAAGGCAAATAATAAATGGTAAAGCCACTGAGGGTTGCATGCTTTTTATTGTTGGCAGAAAAATCCATGTGGGTAAAAGATGTGCATTATATTTCTACTATACTTGTAGACAGGAATGCCCTGGGATGCTGTGTCCTGACCAAATGCCAATGCCATGGAGGAAAAAAGATGGGAAAACTTGATCTGTTTGCTCTTGAGTCTATCTAAAGTCTATCTCTATCTAAACAAGAGCCCTGGGGCTGACAGCCCTCAGCACGTTCACTTCCCACCTAGAGGAATGCTGGTATCATTTTGTTCATTCAAGTTGGAGCAAGAGCACACCAGGAGGCAGAGCTGAGTATCAGAAAAATGCCCTGGGAGGCAACCTGGAAAAAGTAGGTTTATTCTCAGCTCCAGGAGAAAACTTGTGGTTGAGCCAGCTCCTTCATCTATAAAGCAGACATCTGTGCTCAGAAAGTCAGGTGCTGGAATTGTACTGGAGATGCTCTGTGGGAACAGACCAGCTTTAAAAATGCACACTTGTTCTTGGAAATAAGTCATTTTTATATATATATATATATATATGTGTGTGTGTGTGTGTGTGTGTGTGTGTATGTGTATGTGTATATGTATGTATGCATTTTTATTTATACCTACCTGCAGTTATTTTTCTAGATAAATATGTATTTATGTACAAATATGTATGTGTCTGTATTTATTTATATATGTGCATGTATACATACTGTACACGTATTCACATGCAAAAATAAATCATCCTGTGCAGGACCAGAATCTCAGCTTGTGCTATTCTCCTTCTCCTTCTCCTTCACTCTCTCCTTCTCCTCATTTTCCTTCTTCTTTAATGAAATGGAGTGAAAAGGCTTGAAACTGTGAAATGAGTGCCAGGAGGCAGAACAGAAGGACTCTCTATCCATGTAAGGATTTAAATAACCCAGCTTTCAGGGGCAAGGCTCAGAAGTTTTGAATGCAGAGGGCTGGTAGATTGCCCTGCCTCTAAAAGCAGTTCTCAGGCTGCCCTTCCTGTGGGTTCCTCCAGCTGACATCTTGCTGTACTAAATCATGCCAAATTAGGGGGAGATAAATGGTGACATATACAATTTATATGGTGGTGCTTTTCTGGTGGTATTTATATGGTATTTATACTTCTGCCCTGCATAAGAGAACCTTTGAGCAGGCTTACATCAGTGACCAAAGGAAGGTCAGAGTCCTTGACATCCTGATTTGCTCTTTCTGTGACTAAAAAGAAATAAATTTCCATACAGGGACAACCTGAAAAATGCCCAGGTGAGTCATCTTCCCCTCAGCTTCTGAGGAGCTCTCTGCTGAGCTGGGCTCAGATGTGCCACAGTGGTTTCACCACAGAACTCCACCAGTGCTGATGCGAGATGAGTGCTTGAAACCTGTGCTTCGGTCCTTAAGAAGCTTTTGAAGTGCTTTACCCATCTTTTAATCAATACCAAGGCCCTTTGAAAGACCTGGAAAAAAGGGCAACAAGACAGAAAACTTCATCCAGTCACTAAAATCAAAGTGTGTAACAATGAAAGAAGAGAGCAATGCCAGACGAACATATCGAGCTGTAAACAGCGGCACTGCACATGAAAGCGCGCCTGCCAAAACAAAGAAACCCACAGTGCAGGGAGCAATCTCCCAGCTCTGGGATTCCCAGAGTGGGGTTTGGGTTAGAGGCTTTCCAATGGCAGAGGAACCAGTGCAGGGGTAAAAGAATCAAACATGTCATCACCAGCTCTTATTCCAGAGCCCAAGTGATGAGGACGGCTCTGGGCTGTACGCCAGGAGCCCATCACACAGTAACATTATCCAAAGTTCTAGTTAGAGCTGACTGGAAAGATTTAGACCAGGCACCAAACTCTAAGAACATGCCTTTCTGTCAAAGCTGGAAAAAACCTTATGAGAACTGTGTGGTTCTGACAAAAAACACACAGTGAAAATGTTTTGCGCTTCGTTTTGGAATATTTTATTGCATCTGCTATTATTTATTGATTTTGGTTTTAATATTCTGACATCATGGGAGAAAATATGGATTCAATATTTTTATGGGAAAATGCCATGGTCAAAAATCTTTATTTCTGTGACTCTCTATTTAATAGGGCAATGGATTTTTCATAATATGTGCTGGAATAGGGACCAGAGCGACTGTGGGATTGCCATCCCTGCAGATACTCAAACCTCAGCTGAACATGGCCCTGAGCAAACCCATGAAATTGGACCTGCTTGGAGCAGGGAGTCAGACTTGAACTTCTCCAAGCCAACCTACATTATTCTGTATTCTGTATGATGCAGAGGATGGGAAGAGGCTTACTATGACACAGGGGAGTGAAAGCCTAAGGAAGATTTTTCCCCATTTCACTCTCTCCTCCACAGAAAATCATAAAGTGCAAGCCATTAAATTTCAAAAAAACTAAAAATATTCCATAATTCCACCCAAGAAGGGTGGTGGGGTCATTTGATCTTCCTTTTAACACAATTTTTTTTTTCTTTTCCGTTTAACATCAAACAGCTCCAGTTAGAAGTGGGACCTGAAGGATTTTCCCTCCTTGGACCTGGCCTACTCTTGCAGCGGTGTGACGAGGCAATCCAGCCTGGAACTTCACAGTGCTGGGTGGAAGGCACACAGCAGGGACTGACAACAGCACCAGCTTCCCTTCCTTTGCGTTTCCCAGCTGCTTTTTCCGCAGAGCCAAACAGGATTCTTTGCTTTTGCAAATGGATCACCACAAGTTCCCGTTCTTTCGTGTTTAAGGCAATGAGTGGATATTTATAGCGCTCCCCACGTGGAGGGACCACTTTGGATTTAAGTGCTTTGGCCCAGTCCAAAGAGAGATTCGTGACTGTGGCTGCCTCTGCTGCCATTCTTTAACTTCAGATTTAGGAGCCCTCAAACAGTTTCTATTTCCTCTTTACTCAGTGCTTCAACACATCGACCTTGACGTCTCCACCTCTCTGAGGCCCCAGTGCTGGTGGCTTTGGGAGCACAGATGCTCCCAGGGCTTGGGGCAGGAGATGGAATCAGCTGCCTGCCCTGGCACTGCGCCTCTGGCACTCCTCTCTCGTGGGCACCCATCCTGCTGTGGGCCCTGGATGAAATGTGCATGGAATATCCTGATGCAGTGCCATGTTTTGGCTGCTCCTTGCAGATTCCCTTCCTGAAGGCACTGATTTAAACAGACCCCAGTCTAGAATTAGTCCTCTCTTTCTCTCTCTCTCTTTTAATAACACTCTGTACTCCATACTGCAAATACTTCTTACTGTGTTCTGCTACATGCAGAGAAAATGAAACAGCACACAAACCTTTGCACTTCAAGCGTCCCAAATAACATTACACAGACACTTTCAAATTCTCAGCATTTGCCATCCAGGCTGCTTAGAAGGAATTCACATTAACAATATAGTAGAGTTAAATATTATGCAGTTAGAAAATCAAATTTTCTCCATAAGAGAGACATAAGCACTGTAGGAAAAAAAAAAGTCAGTTTATGGCATTGCAGTCAACCAGTCTTTGGGGTGGGGGAAAGTACAATAAAGTTCACACAGGCAGCATTAAATCTATTACCTGCTAAATCACGGGTACTTGATTTTTACAGTAGCAAACATTTTCCTTTAATGCTTTTTCCTCTTATGTATTTTATTGAGCCACAATTTATCCTGGGCAAAAATCCCTACAGATCCCATCTCCCGTGGTTATTTCCCCTTGGACAGGTTGGGAAGGGCTTGGGAAGCCTGTTGGAACCATGGTTTAAAACTTCCACTTTAATTGTAGCAGGGCACAAACCTGATGGGCAGGTTGAAGCAGATGTGGATAGAGATTCCACGTAGTGAATTACAAATACTGAGGAGCCAAATTCTGGACCTCAAATCCTGCAAGGGAGCCTGTGAGGTTCCTGGGACACCCACTAACTCACCACTGCCTCACCAGCACTCCAGTTCTTACAGCACATCCCACTTGTTAAGGCCAAGCAACAGCTTTCTCCTGCAAATGTTTGTGCTCATCTGCTTAGCTGAATTAAAAAAAACACAGCCCTTCAGATTCAATTATCAGTGCCAGTTAAGACTTCTGCAGATGTTAAAGCAAAGGCCCTCCTGATTTTAACATGTGTCTAACACCAGGTGCCTCTGAGAGGAGGGTGGATCTGTTCCCTTGCTCATTTGCCTGACCCTGGTACAGGCTTGTACTCAAATTTAGCTGAGCCACCATGAGAGGGAGGCTCAGGAAAGAGCTGCCACCAAAAGGCATCTCCTTGCAAGTCACCAAGTTTCCACGGCCCTGCCTTCTTGTCTCTGTTTAAAGCATCACAGTGACTCTCCACGGGGAAAAGGGTTTCTCAGTGAGATTTAGGAGGAAAGCTTAATTATTGACATTCTCTACTCTCAACCTCTCCAGCAATCACAGAGCCTTTCTCTTTTTCCTTTTAATTCACTTTGACCCTGCTCCAAAACTACTCCTGCCTCTTGATGTGGATTTCAGTGCTTCCACTTCTGCCTTCTTTTCAGTGTCTGCCCAAACATGCGCCAGCCCACATGCACAGCCACAGGAGCTCCTTTGCAAGGGAACTTTGGTCCCTGAGGAAAATGCAAGCCCCAGTTGCTTATTCAGCCTGCCCCATGTAGGGAGACTGCTCCCTGCCTTGCTTTTACTGGGTGTGAGTAATTCAAGTTTGACAACTGCGTGGTCTTTTTGCTTCTGTGATCACAAGTTTGCATTTGTAAAAGCTGCATGGACCGGGTGCTTCTTAACAACTGATAATATTTCTAAATCACATCAGAGCTTGGGGATGCACCCTGACCTCCTCCTTAATTTAGCTTGGCCCTCCACTTCTTATTTCGGGATGAGTTGCTTGTGTTGGGCACTTCTGACGTTTGAGAGAACACAGTGATAGCTTTTGGAGTGTTCCTTTTCCTAAGGCTGTTGGGAGCATCACAGCCAAAATCACAGCTATTTCTTGAAGCAGCCTTGCACTGGCAGCCCAAAATGATGGCTGTGTATTACCAGCAGTCATAAGCAGTGTTTTACAGAGCATTTTCCCTTCTTTGCAGTGTGTGTAGATGTGAAGGAAATCTGATCCCTGCTGTTAAAAGGCTGGGCAACTAAACCACCACTGTGGGTTATTCTAATGGTCACCATCAGAGTTGCTGCTCCAGAAAGAAGAAAGCAAGTCTGAGAGGAATGATGCTTATCTCAGCAGGATGCCTTTCGGTTTTCTTTCCTTTAATGCTCTTTTATTTTCTTTTCTGTCTCAGGAAGCGATATGTTATTAAGTGTCCTTTGTGTGAGAGTTCAGGGAATGATGGCAGTGATTTGAGTCTCTCTTTTGCTGGTTGCTAATGCAAACATCATTTTGGGTTTGGTTAATTAAGTGGAATTACTCTAAAATCAGCATTTACCTTAAAGGCACTGAAAACTTCCTTCTGAATAAATGATAGCAATAGATACTGAAAAAGCCCAACATATATTTTCCTTAGGAACACAGTGTTGGCCTCTGAGCACTTATGATGAACTTCACCTCCTAAATTGCTTCAAGAAATGATTTCCACTCAGCTGCAGGACTCATCTCTTTTTATTCTCCCATTGCTTCTGTGCAGAGTGGTGCAACTAATTGATGTTTATTTCTCTGGCTGTAAAGAAAATGAAACAATTTCCATTGCTATTTTTGTTTTTAACTGAGGTCCCTATAAGTTAAAAATACATTTCACATTGGCCAATGAAGTTTAGCTGGAAAATGACTAAAAAATAGAAGTTGACAAGAATATAAATTTGCATTAAAAGTCCAACATAGTGCATTAAAAAAAGGCAAGAGTAAGATTTTCTGAGCTGCTGTGAGCAATCTGGTGAAACAGCATAGACCCCATAGGACATTTTGGTGTCAGCTGAATCTGCTTTGCTGCTTTCCCATTTTTTGTGAACCAATTGCACTTTCTTCAGCCCACAGATTGTGGACTGCTGCTCTGGCCACAGACCCTGGGTTGTGTTGAGCAGAGTGCAGGTGTCTTGTCCTGAAGAGATTTATTAACTGCACTGAGCAAAGGCCTTGCAGCTGGGGATCTGATTCAAAAAGCAGACAGGTGTTGGTCTAGCTTTGCCTTCAGCAAAATCCTGCTGGCTGCAACACAATCGAAAATCTTTTTCAGTGTTAATGCTTGTGAGCTTGGTCTCTGACTGCTTTGAGGAGTGCTTAGTCATACTCAAATGTCACATTTGGATTCTGCTTGCATTGGTCTGGGGTGTTGCTCTGCTCCTCAGACACAGAGTGGACAATATTCCCCAGGTTCTCAAGGGTTTTGCTCCCTGCAGACACACACAGGAGGAATAGATACAGGTTCCTGTAAAAATCATGAGCACCCAGCCCCTTAGAGTACAGTAGGGCTGGCAGGGTCTAGTGTTTACATCCCAAAAGGGTTTTATAACGTGAAGTTAATTGTATTTGATGTATCAACTCCTCTGTTCTGTAGAGCTCATAATGAGAATCTGGCAAACAATTTCTTCTGAATAATTTGTTGCATGAATTCAACCTCTTTCCCAGCTGACAGAAGCCATGAATACTGTGCAATTCCTTCAATATATTCAATATATTCTGTATTAATGGAAATATGTTGTTTCCAACTTGCCCTTTTTTTGGTTGAGAGGTCAAGTATAAACACAGTCCCTGGTGAAGGGGACCAGGATTTCTTTGGGAGCTGCTGTCTGCTGCCTGCCTTTGGGGCAGTATGGAGCACAAGCAAGGAGCAGTGGCAGTATCTGGGAAGAAAGGACCCCGATAGAGGATTTGCCCCCAGGTTCAGCTGCATCCAGACTCTCTTAAAATCAGCTTAAAATCCCAGCCTCAAACCTCATGTCATCCAATCCAGCATGTGAGCTTTACTTTCCTCTTAGGGTAGAAAGAGATTTGGGATTTAGTCTGAAGTTGGCTGCAAGTAAAAATTGCCAGAGCTGCAAAGTCAGCCCCAGAATGGCAGACAGAGGGTGGCGTTCTATTTTTTTTAATTTTTTTATTTTGAGACTATGAAAGCTGATATCCAAAATATCCTAACAGCAAGCCCTGCCGGAACAGAACAGGTAGGTATTTTTTTTTGTTTGTTTGTTTTTTTTTAATAGATCACCCTCCAAATATTACTAGAGAAGAAATGTGACTTTGTGAAACACTTGGTGACGGAAGATTGACAGAAATATTTCCTGACCCCATCAATCCTGACAAAGAGGGCCAGGAGAAATTAGCTGTTGATCTTAGTAGTAGAGAAAATACTGCTATTGAAAGGAATTGCTAAATAAAGGGGCAGCCTCTTGTGGAACAGCCTGGCACTGCTGTTTGAACAATTACATGGTGTTGCTGTGTAAACATCTCAGTGCCACAGCTTGTCATGTTCTGGTACCTTCCAAAACACTGCATAAAGGAATTATAATTAACCTTAGTGATCCACCAGTATTCAAAGAGCAATCTTTTATTTATTTTTTTTTTTCCCCAGAGATTTCCTACTTCTGTTTTACCCCATGGCAGTGTGGTTAAGGGCTGAGCTTGGGAAGATGCACTCAGCTCCCTTTGACAGGAAGAGAAGCCACATTCTTTCAGGGCAAATGGAGCATTAAAGCTCCTCACAGACCAGTGGAAACAGAATTTCAATTGTTTTGAAACAGGTGGTTTCAAAAGCAAAGAGAGAAAAAGAATTAAGATGATTTTTCACCTGCTGCCCCCAGGAGTGGTAATTCAGTTTGTCACTGTGACTTTGGGTGGAGAACAAAAAAAAAATATTAATTTTTTCCACCTGAGTGAGCTTTACAAAATGTGCCCATTGAAGGTGTGAGAATGCCTGAAGGGATGTGATGCTGTTTGCTGTGCAGTATTCTTGACTGGCAATTTTATTTCTTCTTTCTGCACCGAGTTCATTCCAGCTGGTGCGGGAATCTCTCAGCAACATTCATCTTCCAGCTCACCCAGCTCCCTGTGATGCACAGCTGGTAATCTGGTTTCTAAAAAAGCATCAAAGTCCCCAGTGATGCTTTAAAACAACTAGGAGGAGTGAATAATCTCTTTAATTTAGGCATTCATACTACCTGAGCCAGTAACTCCTATAGCTCAGAGAGAATCCAGGGCTGCCTATTCTCTTCTCTTCTCTTCTCTTCTCTTCTCTTCTCTTCTCTTCTCTTCTCTTCTCTTCTCTTCTCTTCTCTTCTCTTCTCTTCTCTTCTCTTCTCTTCTCTTCTCTTCTTCTCTTCTCTTCTCTTCTCTTCTCTTCTCTTCTCTTCTCTTCTCTTCTCTTCTCTTCTCTTCTCTTCTCTTCTCTTCTCTTCTCTTCTCTTCTCTTCTCTTCTCTTCTCTTCTCTTCTCTTCTCTTCTCTTCTCTTCTCTTCTCTTCTCTTCTTCTCTTCTCTTCTCTTCTCTTCTCTTCTCTTCTCTTCTCTTCTCTTCTCTTCTTTTCTCTTTTCACTCCTCATTTCAGTTGGAAGGGACCTACAATGATCATTTAGTCCAGCTGCCTCAATACTTCAGGGCTGATCAAAAGAGAAGTTACAATTGGAAATGAGAAAAATGTTCCCCATAAAAGCAGTGCCATTCTGAGATGTCCTTTGAAAAAAAAAAGAAAAAAAAAAAAGAAAAAAAAAGTCTACAGAGAAGTCCTTGTGTTCGTGTGCCATTTCCAAGTTTAGCTGGCTGATCAAAAGAGGTTCTTTCCTGTCACAGAACTTTCCTGTGTGATTGCTATCCATGATAAAGAAGGCTGAAAACACTATTTCATTGTGATAAAGACCCATCAGCCTCTTTCATCTTGGTGGAAAAGGACTTCCCATGGCACTCATTTCAGGGATCCTACCCCAGAACTGCTCCTGGAAGATCCCTGACACAGGGATAGAGATGCAGCAGTTGTCACAAGTAAGAGAATTGGAGAAGTAGGAAAACATTGGCTTCATCTTTATGGATTCTGTGCTTGAGTCCTTCAGAATATGAGTGTCCTCTAGAAAACCCTGAACATTTTGTTTTAACATTAATTACAGCCCTTCTGAACTTGTCCTACTTGGGCAGTATCCTGCTACAGAAGTACCTAAAATGACCCAGTGTCTTTGAGGCAAGGTCCACCTCTGCTGTATCTGGATAATACCAAGCACAAAGTAGATTTTAGCCCCCAACTAGACATCTTTGGCACAACTGTAACAATATTCAAGCAAGAATATTATTTAGGGATATATTCAGCTGGAGAAGTAGTGTCTGTGTTGGGATCCACAGACTTTTTTCCAGGCTTTCTAAATCTGCAGGGTTTGCTGAAAGCCCCTTAGCTACAGCCACACACCTGCCCAGTGCAGGATGATTGTACAAAAAGTCCAGTTTATTGGGGTTTGCCATCTGAGGTTCACCTCCACCACCCTGCTCTTGGCTGGCAAGAGGGGGAACAGCTTTCCTGTGCAAGACTTCATTAAGATCGAAGAATTGTTGCTGTATGCAGAGATATTTTATGTAGCAGGGCTTGGCTATGACTGATGCTTTATATTAAAACTGATCAGTGTTCACAGCAAAACAGATGTGGAACTCTGATTCCTTCCTCTGTGCTGCTCCTGCATTTTTGATCGTGATCCCAAACAACGTTTTCCTTCTCTAGGGAGAAGGTCCATGGAACAATCCCAGCAGCACAAGGCTCCTGGGGCAGCAGGCTGTGGGCAGTGGGAAAGGGGTGCCAAATATGGGGCAAACTCTGTCCTCAGGGTGCCTTGGGCTGGCTCAGGTCACACAGCACAAGCCAGGACAGGACACTGTGCCATCAGCAGGGCTGCCCTGCAAGGTGGGAAGCAGAAGAGGGGAACAGGGCTGAAATGCAGTGCTGACTTTAAAAGAGGATCACAAGGAAGAGCTGAAACCCAGCATGAGCCCATTTCCTAATGCCCCTCCACTTCCTGGGAGCTTACCATATTAGATGTAACTATTTCCCTTGGTTCTTGGCAAATAAATATCTGAAAAAAAGTAAGTGAAAGAAAAACATTTCTCGGTGTGATTTGAAGCATGGTGGCATTGCAGGACAAAGCTGGGGCCTTTCCTGCAGCAAGCTCCTGGGGACACTCCTGCCAGAACACTCATCCAGGTGAAGACATTCCTGCTCATTGCAGGGGTTGGACTGAGTGGCATTTAAAAGTTCCCTTCTAACTCAAACCCTTCTGTGATTCTATGATCCCCAGGGTCACAAGCCCCATTCTGCTAGGAGAGCCAAGGAGGAAGGAAGCAAAGCGAGCTCCATCTCCACCTGTGAACAGATAGATTCCTCCAGGACAATTCATTATCACCTGAAAAACCTCTACTCTCATAGTAGATATTTTATTAATATCTCAAAATTATTTTACTACTGTGGCAAAAGGCACAGTGAGCACTGAGAGTCTTTGCACTCAGCTGTGGCAGCTTGGAGAGGCACCTACACCTGGCAAGCAAAGCTCATGACTTTTTTTTTTTTTTAGATTATTATTCAGGCAGGTTTTTCAACTCTGTAATATTTTTCTGCTTAAGCTCCTAGAAAGCATTTGGGCCCTGGACCCAGAAATTCAAATGGGCTGGGTGTCTGCTGGCTGAGCTGGGGGTGATGCTGCAGCCTGTAAGGCTCCAGTGTGAGGATGGGTTTAGGACAGAGCACAAAGACCATGCGCTAAAATAATTACCTGGCTAAGTGATGAGTATCAGTGGTGTTACCAATGCTGGTATCAACTTCAGATGAACAGGAACCTACCAAGAGCAACATATAATTGGGTACACCTATGCATAAAAAATGTATAATAGAGTACATAATGAAAATGATGGGCCACTTAATTAGCTTACACAGTAAGTACATCCATTTAAGGAAGTGCATTTTAATTAGGGATGGACAGACAATATCTACCATGCAGGAAATGCTAATGCTGCAATGCTTAATTTAATTATGAAGTAGAAAAAAAGCAATATTTCAGCATCTTTTCTGAAGGATCTATTCCCCCTCTCACACAAATTCTTTCAAATTCATGCCTTAAGTGCACAGATGGGCAAAAGTCATGCTGTGGCTTTACCAACTAAACAATGTAAAGGGGTGAGGATTGTGGAATACATCACTCCTGGTGAGGAATATAATTTATTGCTGTAGTTATATTAAACTCTGATCAAAGGACCACATACAACTTTATTTACATGAAAGGACAAAGGTGGAGAAATTGGGGTGAGAGGCAGCTGCTTCTTGCTAAAATTCTCAGTTGCACAGGAATGCTCTGTTTTCTCTGGTTCCAGTCTTGGTCTGTGTGGTTCTGATCAGCAAGCATTTCCAGAAGGGGAAAAAAATTTGCTTTTTTTCCAGGTCCCTGTGTTAGTGAGGGACACAGGACCAGGAAGGGTTGATGGGATGCAGGGGTGAAGAGGGACATTGCCACCTTTGGCTGTGCCAGTAGAGCACCAGCTGTGCCAAGGCGAGTTTGTATGCCAGGCCCAAACCTGTGTTTCTTTAAAGGCTGCTGAAAAGCTGGATAAAATCCAGAAGAGGACAATAAAACTTGGCCAGCAGCTGGAGATGATACTTTGCAAGGAAAGAAAGCTTCTTCTGCTCCAGTTATTGAGGAGCGAGAGGTGGGTGGTGCGTGAGCCCTCAGGAGACACAAATGTTGAAAGGATTTTTCACTGAATGGGGAAAGAAAAGCCTAATGTTTCTGTTTGGGATTGGACTTGGGGCTTGCTTTGCCAGAGAGCAGATTCCTGAGACCAGTGCAAAGGGAACGAGTGATGCAGATGTATTTGGCTGGCCGGGTGCTGTGGGGACAGCAAGTCCCATCCCGTGGTGCCCCATGCCTTCCCCCTGCCCCAGCCAGGAGGAGAAGCAGAACTGAGGAGCCACCTGGAGTAGGAAAGGAGGATAACGAAATTCCCTCCAGTGCTCCCATGAGAATATATCCTAATTCACGTATATCTCTTGCACTGCTCCATGAGGGCCAGACCTACTCTGCTGGGTCAGAGGCTTGAGGGGTGACCACTTGGTGCTGCATGCATCAAGCCAACCTGGCTTTGGCAAACCAGGGGCAGCATCGGGCTGCCAATGACCCAAAAGTGGCTCCTTGATCTTTTAATGCCACTTCTACTTCTCTGTGCACTGCACTGCACTACTTTGTCTCCCCCAAAGTGGGACGGGGTAAGGCTGAGCCTTCAAAACCTAAGTAGCTTTAAATGACAGTCCCAGGCCACTGCTCTTGTTTTAAACCCATTATGTAATGCTTAGATACCTTGACAGAAAGCGCGTTATATATCTGGATAAATACACCAACATCATGTTCCTCTGCTGTGCAAGGTATCCTTGAAAATCTTGCGTCCTTTAGCCTTTCTCTCTGAAGAATGCCACCTTTTCCTTTTTTGCACCACAACATTTTGCTGCCTGTAAACACCAGGCAGCTCTGAAGGATCTGCTAAAAAGATCAAGTCCATTCCCAGGAAGCCTAAACGTACCTGCACAGGAAAATATCTAAGGGTCCAGAAAATAAGAAAACTGGATGTCAGCTTAGTTGGCAGCTATGAGGATACAAAGAAGGAAGATCTATTGTAGTCTTTGCAATGATGTTCAATATTTAAAGTTAAATGTCCATCAATTAACTGGAGAATGGAGGTCTAAGAACATTTCCCTGAAGCGACTATAAATATAATTTGCTGTAATTATGAAGCCCTTTCTGTTGCCATAGTGACTTAAAATGGCTTTAGTCTACCTGAGAGTTTGGTTAATAGATTTTGACTTTAGCTCACTGTCGTGGTTTAACCCCAGCCAACAGCCAGGCCCCAGGCAGCCACTCACTCACTCCCCCACCAGCAGGAGTGGGAGACAATCAGAAGAGTAAAAGCTGGAAAACTCACAGTGAAGATAAAGACAGTTCAATAGGGAAAGCTGTGCACACAAGGAAAACAAAACAAGGAATGAGCAGGCAGAAGTGCAGCCATCTCCTGGAGAGCAGGGCCCCATCACACGTAATGGTGGCTTGGGAAGACAAGCACCATCACTCCAAATGTGCTCCCCTTCCTCCTCCTTCCCCCCATTTCATACACAGTGAATGGTTTCACATGGTCTGGAACATCCCTTTTGTCACTTGGGGTCACCTGTCCTGGCTGTGTCTCCTCTCAACCTCCCCTGCCCCTCCAGCCCCACTTCCACCCAAACCAGCAAGGCCAGTAGGAAAAGCAGAAAAGGCTTTGGCTCTGTGCAAGCCTTGCTCAGCAGTAACAAAAATATCTCTGTATTATCAGCCCTGTGTTCAGCACAAATCCAAAACAGCCCCCACCAGCCACCGAGGAAAAGCTTAACTCCACCCCAGCCAAAACCAGCACATGCAGAGATCCATTTTCAAAGAGCTGATAGATTATCATAGGTTTGTTGGTTTTTTTTTTGGTTTTTTTTTTTTTTTGGTTGTTCAAAGGTAGATAAGGACCCCATCTGCGTTTGGTGTGAGCACAGAAGGCAAAAGACCACTCCAGAGAGCTTGGCGCCTTGTTGCACTGCTCGTCCTCCTGTGAAACTAATCCCTCTTTCCTTGAAATGTGGCTGGGGTTGGGTGAGGAGGGTAGGAAGGCATTAATGTTTTTATTGAGAACGCAGGGAGGATATCCATAGCCACTGCACACGCTGTTGTGTAACCATGACCTAGATGACAACTTGTGGGCTAAGCTTTTGTCAATGCGCTGTTCTGATTTAATAGGGCACAATCTGTTTAGCTGGAGCATTTGGCTCCTAGGTATATGAGCTTGGGAAATATCTGAATGTTAACTTCCACGCTCTTGTCTGCTTTCTAAACGTGTCTGAATGCTCAAATACATGCTTGAAGTTGCCTTTATTCCAGATGGCATCTCATTGGAAACAGTCATGCCCAATGTGTGCAAATAGGCGATGATGTGCGGGAATGTTTACGAGGCAGCCATAGGTCACCCGGCTCCTCCGGCTGCTGCAGAGGGCCCAGCGCTTTCTCCCAACCCAAGGGAGAGGCTCAGTTTCTCAGTCCCCAGCTCCAGAGAGGCTGTGGACAGCACAGCCACCATCAGTGTGGCACGTGGCTGCCGGTGGCCTGACGCAGCCACATCCAGGTCACCGCGTGGCGCAGGGGACCGCGTGCCGCGGCGAGGGGCAGGGAGCGAGGCGTCTGAAACCCATCTCAGCAGATTTCCACTGCCAGGCTGCGTTTTATCCCCGACAGGAACGAGTCATATGGAGGCAGGTGAGCACCAAAAAGCTCGCCTCGTGCTGGAGGCGCCAGGGCCGTGCCGCGCGCGCGTGACCGTGAGGCCGACAGACTGCAGCTACCTTGCTTGGAGGATCTGACACAGTCTATATAAAGTTCCACGCTGATGAAGTTTAGGGCAGCTCCCAGGGGGACCGAAAGACGTGGGAAGCAAATGTAATTGATTTTCCATAGAATATACATTTCCCACAGAATATGCGTTCCCAGTCGCTCCAGGAGCACTTGAAAAATATCTGCTCTGATAAAGCCTCTGAGCCCTGAGCATAGCCTGTCCTATGCATGGATGCCCCCTGTGCCTTGTAATTTTTCCTTTGACAGGAGTAATACATCAGGCCATTTAAGAAGGCTGTTATAGATTCCCCTGCATGCTTTGAAATTAAGTGTCAGGTAACCTAGGTTCCCACATTTTTTCCATTCTTAGGAAGAACTACAGGAAAGGTATAATAAGAGTGATTAGCCCCAGGTATAAAACCTGATATTTCCATGTCTTATCCAGAGTCAGATTTCGTCAGATCGTTACGGTCTGACCTTGGCACATTCCAAGATTTTTTTCCCCTATTATTGTTATCACCTTCTCTGCTCTTTAAAGAAATTCTCCATCCACGTTAGCAAACCGTTCCACTAGTTAGAAAAGTTAGACATATTTTAAGAGCTGTGTGGCCAGGGGGTTTTTTCCAAAGTGCTCAGGTATCTGCTAGAAGTGTTCCAGAAATATAGCTGTCAACATGGAAAAATGCTAACAGCAAAATGGCCAGATGAAAATTTAAGATGTACAGAGGGGAAGATATTAAATTTCTGATGACCTGACAGAGGTCAGGGAATCAGAAAAGTCAGTTTCTCAGCCTGCTCAGTCTCTCTCTCTCTCTTGGAAATGCTATTGAGGGAGAAATATTACCAGCTCATCTCATTGTGGGTCTGCTTTGTTCCCCTCCTCCTGGCTCCCCAACATTTTCAATCTGTCTTGCAGGCTCACCATTGGTTGGAACTATTTTTCTGTGCATGGGGATGAAGGTAATGATTTTTTCAGTTTTCCCAATGGACTATCTGCAGGAAGGGCAAGGAGCTGAAACTGTAATTTAACTGAATTCCCTATCTGATTTGGAGAATCCAACAGCCTTTATTGCTACATCCATTCTCCTTTATATTTCAAGCCTGAATATTGAAATGGTAAATATGTGTCCCTATTCCTTTGTTTTTGGCACAGGAAATGGTCTACCAGTAACAAGTTAATGTCATCACCTAAATATTGCTATTTTTATATATGGATCTAATTCTGGTAGTAATTAGTAATTTGGGTTCTTGCAGCATCGAAGACCAAGCAAAACCTAACAGTCTTGCAAATCACACCTAAATTTTGTAGTCATTTACAAACCACATATTTGACAGAGGGCAAAGCTCACATGAAGCGGTGCAGGACTCAAAATTTGTTTACATACCTTTCTTCCAGCGCAGGCTCTCACTTTCCCCCTCATTTCCTAGTGCCCTGTAGGAGATGTACAGCTCCCATGTGCACAGGGCCCAGCTCTGTGCCAGCACCCCTCTGAACCTGGATCTGCTGTTGGAGCAGCAAATCCGCAGTGGCAGGAGGCACATCCCAGCTGCCCGCAGCCACTGCAGCCCGAGTGGTGGCACAGGGACACCCAGCCTGGCCCTGCCACCCCAGTGTCACTGCACACAGGGGCAGCCACGTCCTCTGCTGCTGTTCTCTGCTGCAGCTTGGCTGGGGACAGGCAAGTGGCCTCCAGGGCCACCTGCAGGTGCCCAACAGGAGCTCATCAGTGGTCTTGTCCCCAGCAACATCACTCAAGCCAAGAGAAGACACTGGCTGTCCCTCAAAGCCTCTCTCTGCTCATGTGATCAAGCCACAACAGCTGTACACACTCAGCCATGGCAATTCTTCATATGCTTCCAGGTGTAGCAGAGCCTTGTGCCCTCTAGGCTGCTGGCCATGGCCATTTTCCTGGCACTGAGAGCATTTGTTGTGGTCAGTGACAGTCCTGGATTCTGCTGTGGACAGGCTGTGTTTCCCCATGGGAGGTCAGAGGGAGCAGCACAGCTCCCTGCTGTCTGGGATTCTCTCCAGGCATCCTCCTGTGGGCTCTGCTGGTGCTAGACACAGGTGATACGCTGCCAGCAGCTGCTCTGCTGTTCTGAGGCCATGGGGCTGCAGCTCTGGGCCACTCTGGTCTCTCTGGTGCAGCTGCCTGCCAGGGCTGGGGCAGCACAACCTTGTGCATCCCTCAAGGTGGTGGCAATGCATAGAAGTGCTGCCTTCAGGAGGCTGAGACAATTAATTGTTAATCAATTAGAGCAATGCCTGTGTTTTCAAATCAGTTTCAAACTTGATTCTCATCGATTTTAGTTTTGCCAGTTGATGGCAGAGAGGCAGTGGGATAGAAGCATTGGTGGTGAGATGAAATCAGTGTCCATCAAATAGACAGAGCCATAATAAATGACCAATTAAGATCAGCAAGCTAAAAATGGATGTGATTAACCAGAGGGAGTGCAAATGGGAGCTGTGAAATTGGAGTCACAATAGCAGGGCAACGAGTTATTAATGAGATATGGCAGCAATCAGAATGGCCGTACTGTATTAAAGTACTCTGTCTCTCATGGGTTGTGTTAGCTGACCTGTCAGTGGCACATTGAAAAAAAACAAAAGAAAAACAAACAAGCTTCATTTTAGAGGCTGGGAATTATAACAGACGTGGTGTAAGCACAGTTGCTTCAGATGTGACCATAGTTCACGCTGCTGTTGTGACACAGAATCTGTATCAGCCTGTGGAGGGCTGTCACAGAAGCCATCCTGTATAAAGGCTCAAATTTCACTGTTCCACTGAGATTATTTTCCAAGGCAAACTGCTTTCAACCTCTTTTTATGGCTTGTTCTGCTATCTTGTTCATTTTAACAGAAACCACCATGAGTGCTGCTTCTCTGTGTTAGAGCATCAGAGGAGGGGGCAAAAGTAGTGCCAGTGGGAGCTCTCTCCTGATGGGAACACCAGCCCCCTCCTCCCCATTTCCCACCTTGGGGCCATTGCTGGGAAAACCCTGCACATTTCCCACATCCAGCAGCCCCTCCATTTGCAAACCCATGGAACAAAGCAATGAATGGCAGCCAGGCCCCCTTTTCCAGCTGCATGCAGAAACATCCCTGCGAAGCTCTTCTGGCAGATGGGGAGAAGGAGTGAATTCAACATGGCAAATCTTCAGGTTTTTGACATGAGGAGTTTCACCTTCTCTACTATTTTAAGACTTCTGCAGACAAGAGCAGGTCTGCTCTGCTGGGGACAGCCAAGCATGGCTGCTATTTGGCCCTGTGAGAAAGAGCATTTTTCTTTTATGCCCAGATTGGGATAATGTAATGTATTACTAGCAAAAAAAAAAAACAAGAGTACATTAAATAATCAAGGAAAGGAATTACTGTAGAATGGGAAAGTCTCACACAAGGAGAGCAAGAGTTGTACCAAATCCAGATCTAAGTGATGAGAAACTGTCTAAGCAATTAAAAAACAGCAATGTAGTTTCTGAGATATATATATATATGTATTTTAATTGCAGATAATGGACTGAATGCCTTGCAATCATAAAGAGCATTCAAGAGCTGTGCATTAAAGGGATGCAGAGAATGCCCTTGCTGTGGAAAGGAAGTAGAGACAATTTAATCTCATCAACCATGGGATTACTGGGCTGTGCATCTCCCATCAGTCTTACTCATGCTGATGGGCAAGTGCAGCAGCAGGAATAATCCAGCCTGACTCTCACCAGCAGCTCTGCCAGTCAGCTCCCTGAGCCACGTTTTCAGGCAGGGAGAAATCAGTGATCAGCCAGGAAAAGGGCTCTTGAGAGGAGGGAGGAAAGGTCGCATCAAGTGGAGGAGCAGAAATCCTTCAGAAAGGCTTTGTAGGGAGGCAAGGAGAGAGACAAACCGCAGGGAAGGATGGGACAGCGGGGGTGCAAACTCTCTCAAAGGAAGAGGCAAGAGAAAAATGTCTCACACTGTAACTCAGACCTCAGTCTCCTGTAGATTGGCAGCAATTTTACAGATACATTCTCAGGTGAATGAGATGTCAGACTCCTCCACCTCTCAGCAATTACCAAGACTAGTGCTTGACTAGGGTAATGGTACCCAGTCTTGAATTTTTGATGTCAGATTTCAGGAGGATTCAATACTACCAGCTGGGTTGTCAGATAAAGCTAAATCCTAAAAGAAAATCTTCCTGATGCCTTAAACTCTAGAAATGTGCAGTACGTATTTTTCTGGGTAATTTTCATTACATGAAAAAGTTACTCTGCCTCCCTGTAAAAGCAGGTGATGGGGATTTGTTGTGTTTTGGGATTATTAATAGGCATAACATGTTATCACACAGAGCACTATGTCTATAGCACACAGAGAACAGTCACAGGACATAATGAGAGGAAAGTCAGTGTAAAAGGTGACATTTCAAACGAAAAAGTAGTTATAACTGTAGTCTAATTTCAGTAGCAGAGAGCAGGCCAGCTCAGAGAGGTCTTTTATAATTCCTTTCATTTCTTGGATGTGCCATAGGTTTACAACTTAAGGAATTCACATTGTGTTTTTAGCCCCTTTCACAGAAGGTTTTTAATCACAAGACAAACTGAAAGATAACTTGTTTACTTTAACCAGCTTCTTTGTGAAATGGCTTTGCAAAGTGCCTCAAACTGGCTCAGTGCTGGAGGGTATCATCCTGGGGGTCTTGCTCCCTGGGCAGAAGAAAGGAGAGAAAAATTCTAGCAAATGTTCATATTCTCTGCCTGTTACATGAAGATGGAGAAACACAAATGAGCCAATTTCCTAGAAGAAGCTGCAGTGTACAGAGAGATCTTGCAGGCTCACTGTTACTAAATTTGCCATGTCAGTAGTTGCCAAAGTCATTATGACATTACTTATTGCTGCAAATCTTACAGATGGAAAGCATGGATAAGGTTCCCTGAGATTAGATCACAAAGTTCGAAAGTTTTTCCTGTTTAGTAAGATTATTTAGCCTTATTTTGACAGGAATGCATTGTGGGGTGAAGGTGTGGTACTTAGGAACACTGTATTTCCCTGAGAAAGGAAATGTTACAACAAAAATTAAACTCTACTACAAAATCCCCTTTTCAAAACTCTCTTTTAAATGAATACCCTAGGAATTGCATTTGCATGCTGTTCCAGTCAGAATATAAAGCAAGACAAAGATTAACCAGTTTTCCACAAATAAGAAATGGGTTTGGACTCTCTTGCTGTATATGCTAAAGGATAGAATTCTGATATGCCTTTGAAATCTACAGTTATCTGAACACTAAATCTCGATGTATTTATAAAACTCCCTCTTTCTTGGGAACTGCCAACATCTGCCTTGTGATTTCTGCCCACAAATGAGTCCCACTCCTCTTGGGGTTCTTCACAAGCAGGTCATGTTTTGTCCTTTCACCTCATTCCTGGGTTAAAACCATGCTTTCTCAACCACTTTCCAGACCAGCTTTTCTAATGACTGGCTGTTTTTCTCAGCTTCCTGGGTGGTTTGAGTTGTTTGGGTTTTTGGGGGGTTTTTTTTGGTGGTTATTTTCTTCCCCTTATTTTTCTTTTCAAGAAAAGAATCTCTTTATATGTGTAACTTTGGCTTGTCCACTGGGGGAGCATTAGTCTCACCATGCAGATTTACATTTCAGCCTGCCTCATTCTTGTGACAAAAACATTCTGCCGTGTTTCAAAGCTTCCCTGACAGCATTTTGCAACCAATGGTGCACTCCAGGGAGGTCTTTCAGCTGATGCACAGGGGTTCTGCTGGGCTGAAGCTGACTCTACTGAGTAACAGTAAGTATGGGGAGGGGGAGGTTTCAGCTTTTTGGCTTCTTTCAGCAACTTGGGGAAGCACAGTGCAACCATGACTGCAAGAACACTTGTCTGATGATGATTCCTTTCAGTGCACACCCTGCTAACTCCTGAGAAATAACTGATGTTTGATGCTCCTTTCCCTTCTCAGAGATGGAGATGGTTCTGGAGGGGAGATTAGGTTGCTCTGATGGGTTTATCTGAGTTGTGTTTCTTTTACTCCCCCCACTGACTGGGTTGTCCGCTGCAGGACACAAATTCTGTCCTTGCTACAAAATACTACAAAATGGGTGAGTGTCTTCAGGACAGAGCAGATGTGCCAGGGGTCTTCTTGCAGAATTCTTGGCATGTTTTTAAAACTGTGGCCTCCTGGTGAGACCTGTCAAACCCTTCCCTGCTCCTCCAAAGAAATCACGGTCCTGTGGAAGGAAGAGAGAGGGAAGAGGGGCTTGGTGCTCTCTTTAAGCTCACAACAGCTTTGCCTTGAATACTGAGTGTGTACATAGTGCTGCATGGAGGTAGAGGAGAAAGTGTTTCACTCCAAACACCTTGGATCCTGCCTACATTCCAGGGGAAATCACAAGTTCTCATCTGCCAGCTTGACTCTGGGGCGTGTTGCACCTGCTGGGAAATGCTGCAGGGGCAGAAAAGACACCCAGGGTGGATTTCACTGGGGCTGCCAGTGACAGGGCAAGGAGCACAATCCCACACCTTGCAAGATGAAGGAAAAGCTCTCCAGGCAAAGCAGACCAGGGGAAAGGAGAGAGGAGAAGCCACAAGGGGCCTGGGGCTGTGCTGGAGGCACTGTGAGCTCTGGTGAACCACAGCTGAGGAGGGACAAGAGGATTGAACAGAGACCATGGGTACAAATCCTCTCTAGCACACCCCGTGGATATTTTCATCCTACACAAAGCCACACACATCAGCCCTTGCTGTGATCTCCTGATGCTTGTGAGCTGCACTGCCTGGCCCAGGGGCCCTTGCAAACCATTCCTCCTCCCACTTTGCACCTAGGAGACGGACATCTCTCCACCCCAGGCCTTGTCATACATCTCAGATTTTCTCCTCCCTTTCCCAGCAGCTGCCTTTCCTTTTTTTCCTAGACCTCCCCCACAGCTGTCTTTGAAGACCAGCCCCAGGGTCTGGTGTCAGCACCCTTTACTGTCACCGCTGCTGCCAATGACATTCGCCTCTCTCTGTGATTCAGGACTTTTTCTTATCTTGCATGGGGACAATTCAGTCTCTCAGAGGACCTTGGACTACTTTAACAGCACAACCTGCTACTTATGAGGCAGAAAAACTGGGGGATTTGTGCCATTGTGTTGGAATAGAAGACTCACAGGGGGTCTTATATATTTGACACTCTCTCTGAAGAGCTGAAGATTTACAAGTAGGTCAAAGGCTGGATATTAACTTTGCTGTGACCAGAGATTAAAAAAAAAGAAAAATAGGCTAAAAGAGTTAATTTCCACCAGTACTTCCCCATGGCAAGCAGGTTTCAGTGTTGGTGTTTATAATTAGAGAATATAACACGTCCCCATGTACACAGTGGCGATGGACTCTGTCAGGACATAAAGCTGGGCTCCTGTTTAACACTCACTTCCAAGCACTTGGGATTGTGAAAGAGCCATCACTTAGAAGGTGGCAGACACCAAATCAGGATCATGAGCAGACAGGGGCAAACATGGATTCAGTGCCACCACAGCAACCCCTTTTCAAGGTACTGGGCAAAGATCTCTGCAGAGCTGGGATGTGTCCCTACATCCCCCTTCTCCTCTATTCCCCATCAGATGGAGGCTGCATCTGTATGGCAAAACACCAGCAATGCTGTCAGCCAAGAGTTGCTAGGCAAATCTGAGCAGTGGGAGGATTTTCATATCCCACAGCCACCTGAACTGCTGCCTGCAACTCTCCTCCAGCTCTCTCCCCTCAGGGTTCTCAATTCCTCTTCTCCACCCTTGTGATGCCTCTTTCCTTGCCTTTTCTACTTTAAGGACAAGCCCCTCTCTTAAGCTTGCTCCTTACCCTTCCCCATGGGACAATCCACATGTGCAGCCAGTGAGGAGCAGCAGCTTCCAGTGCTGTGAGAAAACACTCATTTTCCCTGGCTCAGCCCAGGCAACCACAGATCTCTGTGACACTGAGGTGATGAAAAGTGGGGGTAAGCTCCCAGAGACAGACCCAAATGTGAGACACAAAGGCCACGAGTGGAGGCCTTCTCGGGTCTGGGGGTGCCCCATGCAGGCTGAGGACACAAAAAAGGCACTGGCTTCTGGAGGTGCTGGCAGAGGAATAAAGCCCCTCTGCCAGGAGGTCATCAAATACTGCAGAAGAAAAACACCCTACATTAAAACTGCTGTGACTTCAGGCCTGGGGATAGGAAGCAGAAGGTGACACAGAGCAATTAAAACGCAGCCACTGCAGAACAGCTGAGCAGGGATCACATCCTGTCAATCCCCGCTTGTTTTTCAGTTTATTAGCAAGAACTTAACTGAAGAGAGAGCTGGGAGATGATGAAAGAGCAGCAGTGGGAGCTTATTTGTAGGATGCCAGCCAAAAAAGAAAATTTGTAGGAGGAGCTCAAAGGATGGAAATGGACTTGTTTGTTCAGACATAATCTGAAAAAATAGTTCCAGGGCTTAGGGTTATGAGAGGGGTCTGCAGAGCAGAATAACCTGCTTGGCTCTAAATGGGCAGGTTTGAAAGAAGGTCTCCCCCCCAAATAAAGAGAAGACTGAAAGAATAATGTACGTTGGCTTTGTGTTATGCTAAAACTTTCCTTTTCCCCCTCCATTTTTTTGTTAAGGAGATTTTTATTTTTTTCCCCCCCACAACATCCAAAATGCCCTTTGGAAACCACATTTTCAAAAGTTTTTGAAGAACTTTCAACCTTTTACCAGACTCATCTAGAGGAGGCCTCAGTCTGATGGTGCTGATCCCAGAGCTGAGAGCAATGAGATGTTGGACCCTTACTACATCATTCTGCAAACTGGAAACAGAAATAGGAGAGAAGGGGGGAGATTCCTACACTCCTTTAGACCAGCCATGCTGGAAAAAATTGTTTGCCCAGCAGTCATCCTGCTTTGTGAGCAGAGAGGCTGGCTACAATCCCTATATCCAAGAAGTTTCCAGTGCCAGAGAACAGAATAAAACACAATAGAGGCGTCCACAGTAATTTGTGTTTTGCTAGATCTGAGATTATGTTTAGCACCGTGGCTGATTGGGGGGGAGGGGGGGAAGGAAAAAAAAAAAAAAAAAAAAAAAAGAAAAAGCCCAAACAGCTTTAATAATAGATTTTGGGGGACTTTGAATTGTCAGAGCCATTTTCTAGTGACAGTTTGTCTGAATCATACTTGGCACTGGTAATATACCACATCTCCTGTCATTATTTTAATTACTTTATAGCCTTTTAAAAGAGCATTTCAAAAAGTTAATTAAGAACACCTCTGATTTCAGACTAAGCATGAGGAAAATAAAATATCCCCGCTGCTTCCTTTTAAGTGGCAGGCTGTGCTGGTGCTGAAGATAAGCTCTCTGAAAAATCTGACATGCCAACACCAGAACAACCCCAAAAGATGACCTAATTTTTTATCCATTTAAGGGCTTGGAACGTGCAACATTTTTGAGTTTAAGGAGACAAAGGACCTCAGTTAACTAATTATGTTACCAGGAGTCTGCACTAGATGGATTGGTTCCACTCTTCGCTGATTAAAGCTTGAAAAAATCCTAAGGTTAGTCTAGAGCTGGTTGTAGCCTGTGGTAGAAATCACTTGAAGATTTCTTTTGTGCAAAACCAGAGGATATGAAATCTTTGAAAGACAGTAGAAATATCAGCATTTTAGGAGTCATATTAGAGCTGAACAAGATGTTTTTTGCTTTAACAGCATATTTGAGGGATTTTGATCTCTGCCCAATAGATGTGTCTAACAGCCGTATTCATGCAGTTTATTCAGGTGCAGATCTCGGGGTCAGTGGAACGGTGTTACCTGTTCTACAGCACAGCTGTGTTGTTTGGTTAGGAGTGGTCAGCTCCATCCTGGAGGGGAAGGTGTGAGAGGGGAACCTGGGGAATGGACTGCCTGTGTGTCATTGTAGGTATATGGACAAGTAAACGTGGTTATTTGCTGCAAACGTGTTCTTGTACACACAGAAAGGGTAAATGTAAAACATTTTACATGTTTACACATGTAAAAAGGGTGTGAGTGCCATGTGTGTGATCAGAGGTATCCAAGGGCATAATTAGGATCTCAAATAGCAGCACCTGAACCACTGGCCCTGCCTTACTCCATCCCACAGGTGGATCCAGCAGCAGGATTGCACCACAGGGGAAGAGGAGAAACCCAGAGGGGAATCTCACAGCTTCACTGGATTAATGAGCCACCTTTGGCTGTCTGTGCAGCAGATTCACCCAACACCAGCGAGGCAGGAGTGTCTCTGCTGTCCTTGTGACACCTCAGGGGGAAGAGACAGCCTGGTCTGGAGCAGTGGGGTTCTAGAAGGCTTTGTCTGCTCCTGGTTCTGCTGCCCACTCCAGCCCAGGAGGCTTTAATTTACCCATGCCCCAGCTTCTAAGCTAAGCCAACAGCTTGGTTTGTCACCACACTGCTGTCATGTTAGCTTTCTTCAGGGAAAGAATGCCTGGTGTTAAGTTGCAGTAGTGAGTCAAGGGACCCTTATCCAGCTGCTCAGAGCAGACTGGGAATGCAGGTTTGCAGCACCTACATCCAGGCCAGGGGTGCTGCAATCTCCATGGCCCCTTCCTCCTGCTCCTGAGCACACAGAAGCAGAGCAGAGTCGCTCCTTGTGCTCTGACAACCTCATTGCTGTTGTACACGGTGTGAGAAAAGGGTGGTAGGGGAGGTTGCTCTGAGCTGCAAGGTGTTTTCAGAATAAAAAAAATCTGAATGTCTCCTAGGCTGCCTCCAGCATCTGGTGAGAACCACCTGCCCACCAAGAGCACTCCTTGGTCAAAGGCTCCCTTGGGTCAGCTCTTTGGGCCGAACCAACCAAACCAGGCTGCACAAAGCTGTTTCAAACTACGTGGGATTCATGCAGATGCTAAATGTGCACCCCTCCAGAGCAGCCTCTGATGCCCAGCTGCAATGCTGAGTTTGCCAACACCAGCACTGGTGACTCTGAGCAGCTGCTGCCTCCTCATGGCTCTTGGGAGCCCACCCACAGGCACAGGAGAGAGGAAATGAGCAGAAGGACTCCTTCAGTCTTGGCATCCTTGCTGAGAGCATGACAGGTCAGAGCTGCATGGTGGCAGGGCCACGGTGTGGGAATTGTTTCCCTCTCCTTTCTGTAAAAAGTAAAAATGATAATAATAATCCTAATTAGTGAGACCTGGAGCTCAGGCTCGCCTGTGCTGTCCACTGAGCACGGGGTTGGGACACATCACCCAGCGCATGCAGCACATAATCTGTCATCCTTCCCACAAGGGTGATAACTCTGCCTGAAGGTTCTTTTTCACTTTTCTCAGCATAGCATTGATTAAAAACCCTGGCCTTTGATATCAGGAATGCTTTTCTCCCAGAGGAGAAAGCCAAAGGCCTGGGTTAAATTTAGGTCTTCCCTCAGCCGTTCTGAGCACCAAAAAAGGTCTGTGCATGTTCTATCACTGATGATGACTTAAAGGAAAACAACTGCGGATCAAACCAATGGCAACTGGTTTTCAAATAGCCTTTTTACAGAGGTAGCAGATTAGCTGACTGAAAAGGAACAGCTCTCTCCCCTCCTCCCTCATCTCATGTATGGAACACACTAAGGCTTTCAACAGACAAAATATGTTCTGTCCTTGACCAAGAACTGCTCAGCAGATGGGGAGAAGAAAGAAGAGAGGGGAGGGTATCACTTTTCCCTTTCCTGAAAGTGAGAATCCACCTGTCTTCTCTACCCAACATGTTCCCTGTCATTTGCTCTGCAAAGACCCAGAGAGCAGCCAGGCAGCTCTATCCTGACAGCAGCTAGCCAGTCTTCTGAAATTAGTGGGAACAGTTGCCTGTGCTATATGAGAATGTGTTTGATGGGAATATGACCTGGTTTCATGACAAAGGCTGCCTCCACTCAAAGCAGCATGTCCTTAACCTGGGATACAAGATGCCTTTCTTTCCTGAGCTACTTTTGAAGCTGACTCTGCTTTGAGTGAGGGGTTGGACCAAAGACCCTCACAAATCCTGTCCTGTACAAACTCTAGAATAAAAGTGTTTATGTTTTCAACACTAGACTTTCAATGCTGCCAGACCTTTCCTTCAAAATTTCTCTATATTGCAGGTAGGATTTAAAAGCATTTAAGTTATCTTGCTGAATCCACAATCTTTTCTTCTTTCCCAGCTCCCTTCCCACCTCAGTGCCATTGTTTCATCTTACCAGAAGTTGGTGATGTTCGCTTACAACAACCTCAGTTTAGGGGTTTCAGAATCATCTGTAAAAAATAAATCCGTGGCTTTGGTCAGCTTGGAACAGACATGAGTGAGTCAGGGTGATTCACTGCCCTGCTGAGGCACTGTTTTAGCCACTGCTTAGCCCCTGCAGATATAGTCCTCCTTGCCCTGAATAGCTGTTCTGGGGGCACAATTAACAAGCCTTAATTGTCTTCAGATGCCCCAAACTGCATTTAAACCAGTCTGCTCCTTTGGGCACAGGTCCTTCAATCAAAGGTGCCATTGAAGAAATCTCCTGTACAGCCACTTCTCTATTCCAACCTGGAAGCTGTACCTTAAGCACTGATGGAAAAAGGAGAGCAGATCCCATCTGTGCTGGTACCAAGGCTCCCTGGTGAGGCTTTGCTGTGCACTGTGGTCATGGACACATGGAGCAGGATTTCCTAGGCACATCTCAGGCCCAGCTCTTCACAGCTTGTGAATAATAAATCCACAGATATCTCCATTTCTCAGTTTTGTGGTAGCACAGCCCTTGTGCACGGTCTCCCTTTGCAGTCTGCCATCAAATGTTCATCACAAGTATCACTACTCATAGGCATCATCACACAGCCATGATTTATTAATCTCTAGTTGACAGGAAATAGCAAGGAAAATAAAGAGAATGACTTCAGCAATTTCCCTGGTTTATTCAGCAGATATTTGAGGAGGCACAGAACTATAGCCTTGCCACAACCCCGTCACGGTGTTCATTTGAGAGCTCTACCTGCTCTGCTGTTGGCTGTGCAGTGTTTGTGAAATAAATGTGCACGGGCTTAGCTGATATCACTGCAGCAACACTGTCAGCCAGCTGGGAGGAAATGGGGCAATAATTTGCAGAAAGAGCTGAGTATTTCTGTTCAAAAGCATCCATGCCATGCTTGTGGCTGCTGCACTCTTACCTGAAGGCTTGATTGTCTGATGCAGTTTGGAGTCATGTCAGTTAACTATAAAGTTTAACTAATTGCTATTTATAGAGAGTGCTTGAAGGTCTGTCACTGGAAATGTTAATAAAAGCTCAAGATAGAGTCATCTAGTCATTCTGCATGTTTTTTATGCTGGGTTTTTTGGGGTGTTTTTGGCTTGGTTTTATTGGGTGGGCTGTTGCTTTGTGCAAACTTTCCCCTGCATGACCTTGGCTCTCTTAATAAACAAAGTTAAAGCACACAAATGAGAAGGTCTTCAAAATTTACCAGGAGGATTGATCTCAGAAGCTGTTGGAGATCTCCTGGTTGTCATAAAGCTTCCAGAAATATATTTATTTCCCCCCACCCCCCATGACTGGACCTGAGCCCTGCTGTCTTTCTGCATGCCCAGCTTTCCTTCAGAGCCGCAGTGACACGTGTCTGCCTCCTTTGTCCTCACCACAGTGACTGACATGCACAGCCTTGACTTTAGTCAAGCTGCCCTTTAGTTGAGTCTCAGTGCCCTGCCAAACATCACTGAGCCAAGCACTGAGCTGCAGGTGGAAATATCTTCTGCAAGGAGCCAAGTGACCTGGGCTGGGAGCAGCATCCCTCTGGGAGCCTGTATGACCTGGGTAAGGCCCATGGGAATGGGGGTCTGAGCTGCCAGCGAGGCGTGGGGGAGCCTGCCACACACTCCAGGGAATGATGTCTGTAGGAATTAGAGGGCAAGCAGAAAATAAATGGTTGTTACACCCGTTGTCACACAGGTCCCTGCACTAGTCCCCCTGTCAAGGACTTCTGGGACAGGTGGGATGGGATGGGGTTTTCTAGTTGTGGGGTTTGATCCTATCTCTGTTTCAAGGCCAAGGACTAAACTCCATTTGGGTGTGGATCCCTTTTCCATCACAGCCTGTTCTGTCCTGGCAAACATTGTTTAAAAAGTTTACATGTCCTCTGAAGACTGTTCCCATAATAGCACGTCCATACATCATTGCAAGCTCTGGGATTTCATGCAAATCCTTTTTGGATTGAAACACAGAGACATTAAATGAATCATGGATACAATGTAGAGATGCTGGTTTTGGCTAGATGAGTTGTTCTGCCTTGCAGTCAGAGAAAAACCTGCCAGTTGGAGACAGGGATAAAGTCAGAGAGTGGAAGATGGGGACAGGTCTCTGTACTGACAATCTGGAGTTACTGAGGGAGGAGATGGTGCCTCTGTCTTCTGACTGTTGCAAAGTTTCTCTTTCTCACTGCATGAAATGCTGAGTCTCTGATGAAAGTGTAGCACAGCAGTGCTCTCACCCCTCTTAAGGCAGATTCACTTAGCATCGATTGGCCATTCCAGGCTGCTCTGATTTCAGGCACATGTCACTTCACTGAGCACTCGTGGATGTCAGATTGACTTAGCTACACTGCTCATTTATAAATTTCTTTGCAACAGAAGTTCAAGTACTTGACAGAGCCTTTAGAGAATCCTCTGTGGACCCTGGATGGATGGCAGGAGTCAGACAGCAAGGTGAGGATCACTGCCTGACGGAAAGCTGAGCATCTCCTGTGAGTCACTGCTGTGTGCTGAAACACCAGGGATTTGAGTATGGCAGCAGGAAAGGCCAGCCTGCATGTGAGTCACCAGTCCTGGTGCTGGACTTGCACAGGAACCAGTACCACAAACCCCACTGCAAGTCCAGGCAAAGCTTTCCCCACAGTGAGTTTTACACCCAAGTTTCACAAAGCTGTGCTTGCTGTCCTTTGGCAGAGCAATACTTTGTACAAGGAATGAAGAAACAAGTAACTACATGGAAAAAAATAGGTGGAAACAGCCCTACCTGAATGTTTCCCTGTCTGGCTGCTTTCTACTCCTTCTCAGACTTTGGCTGCTCCTCCACTTCTGATCTTTGCTTAGTCTTTTCTACTTGCCCAAGGCTCCTAGTGGATCTCTTAATAGGTTTGGGCCAGGATTCATCAGAAAATCTGCTTGCTACAAAAGATATGATCTAATGGGGAAGCATTAGAAATGCAACTATGGTTTTAAGAGAACTTAAGTTATGACATTAAAAAAAAAAAAGCAAGCAAACAAAAAATGCATAAAACATTAACAGCAATGAAGAATATGGCACCTCCCTCCCCAGCACTTCTCATTCCAAGAAATATGAATCAGTATTCATCTAGCTTGAGCACTGCTGTGAAGAAAGCACGGTCTTCATTTACTTGTTTGTTGGAAAATTGTTTTGCTCATTCCCCTCTCAATTTAATTTGTGCCATATGGAAGCTGTGTGTGTGTGTGTGTGTGTGTGTGACCATCCACTCGAATCTGAGTGGCAAAGTCGAGGATTCCATGGCCTGCCAGCCACATCTCTCATTTCAGGCACAGGCACTTCTCACAGCCCTGAAAACTGGCCTTGTGGCTGTGTGTCCATGGCAGAGCCAGGCAGGATTGCACCTGGTGCTCTGTTCCCAAGAGCAGAACCCAACACAACACCCCCCTCCATCTCTGGCAGCCTCTTTGAGGCCAAATTTCTGCCTTGTTTTTCCTAATCTCCCTAACTCCTGAGTTCCAAACTGAAATACCCATCAGTTCTCTGAAAAGCTTATGCAAAATGGAGCAGCTTGTTGGACAGACACCGCTCTGAGAGATTTCATCCCACATGGCTGTTTCTTCCATCTTCTCAACAAGCCCTCTGCAGGTGCTTTCTTAGTTTTCTTATGCAGGCAGGATTTCCATTTTATTAGCTGGAAAATTGCTGCTTTAGCCACAATTCCTGCAATGATGAATAACACAACAAGAACAACAAGCCAACAAGCCTTCACATTTATATCAGTACAATAGAAAAATAATTTTTTAGGTTTTTTTTTTTTTTGCGAGGTAGAAGAAGGTATTACACAAGAGGGAGAAATCCCCTCAAAATCTCCTTGTTGTTGGACACATAATCTGCTTGGTAAGGTATTTAAAGACCAGCACTTATAAGGTATGTGTCAGCCTCCAAAAATAAAGAAATACCTAATTAGATGCTTTTGCACTGGCTTGCAGCAGTGGCCACTCACCTTGTTCAGGAGAGCTGAGCAGGGAAGGAGCATAAAAGCCCAAGCTTGTGTAACAGCTTCAGTCTGTTATCTACATCAACATGTAGGATTTATAGACAAAGCACAGTGCAACAACTGTGGAAAAAAAAAATCAACTTCCCTCCCTTCTTTTGGACCAGGATACAGTGGCTTGCATTGAGGATTAGCATCAGTTGTAAAACTCATCCATCCACAAGTGAGTTTGAGATAATTTTTCTTCTTCACTACAAAAGACCACTGGGAACATTTAGACCTTTTGCATTTTCTTTTGGAAGTTTTTTTTTTTTTTTTCTCTCTTTGCTGATTTAAACTCATTTATTAGGCTGCACTGGTCAGAGGGAAAGGAGTGGTGGTGTTTTGGCAGAGCTTTCTGGAAACCCTGGACTCCTGTGTTTTGAGCTGCTAAGCTGAAAATGAAAATGAAAATCTGCTGCTGAAATGCTTTTACATTATTTTTCAAAATACATTTAATGTCAAGAGGTTCCAAACAGCCAGCCTTTTTCAGCTGTTACACAAGAAATATTTCTAAAAACAGCTGGGAATTGGCAAGATAATACAAAAGTTAGGACACATTTAAGAATCACTATAATTAATTGTAGTTAATTTATAATTAACTAGACCTGTAATTGTTTGTAGAAACCCCAATATTAGTTTAAAAATACACCCACAGACAGAACCCTATAGC